>NW_028229529.1:403584-630754 GCF_053477565.2 Lygodium microphyllum
CATATATATTTATTCATTCAGCATATTGTCTCCACAAGCCCTCTTCTCTAATCCACTATAAATATCAGGCATGGGGAGGCACAAGAAGCATAAGGAGACCCCGAGAGGTTGCGAGAGAGGTAGAGAGAAGGATACCCCTCCAAGAGATTGTGAGAGAGAGCTTGAGAGAGAGAGAGAGAGAGAGAGAGAGAGAGAGAGAGAGAGAGAGAGAGAGAGAGAGAGAGAGAGAGAGAGAGAGAGAGAGAGAGAGAGAGAGAGAGAGAGAGAGAGAGAGAGAGAAGAGTTACCTCGAGAGGCTACACAATTTCCTCTATCTCGATCCTCAACTTAGCCATCTTCTCCTACACTCTTCCATCTCGAATCTGTTCCGCTTTCTTAATCTCCTGAGTCTACTTATGGACGATGGCCTCCAAGCAAAGAATGTTGCATGTGGATGGCAATCCCACAACTAGCAACGAAGCTTCAGGCAAATGCATCACTGTCAATCCAATTGCGGTACCGGTTGTAAGTGTGGGAGCTTTCGCTCGACCGCCAAGACCCACGGACCGCTTATTGTTTCAAGCATTCCAAGCGAGCTCTCATGGCTATCTCTCACCTAGCCAACGCACCGTCGATCCTACGAATGCAGTGAACTTACCTTGATGCTTGATCGAGTGCCCTCCTCTCTCTCACACTTCGGTAGCTCCACGATTCTTGATGCTAGCTCAAGCATCCTCAAGCCTTCTCCATCTCCAAGCCTCATCCTCCATAGCCGCGCGCGCAAGAGAAGAGAAGAAAGGAGAAGAGGAGAAGGGGAGAGGAGATGGTGGAGAGCTTCACCCTCTTGATTCCTCACTCTCTCACACACTCACTCCCTCACACTCTCACACTCCCTCTCTCAAGAGCACACACAAGCAAGAAGGAGAGAAGAAGAGAGGAAGAAGAAGACTAGTTTTGCCACACCAAAGAATGAGCTCTTCATTCACTTTTCAACTTTATATACAAAACCCTACTTCCCTTTTGGGTAGTCATTCCCTTTTTCCCTTTTTTACATGGCCGGTCATAGCCCAGGCCCTGTTTTCCTTTGTCCTTTTATCTTCATTGCTTCTTCTTCACTACCCTTCTATATTTACAAATCGCACAGGTGAGAGCCCGGCACTCTTTTACAAGATTTTAGGGTGCGCTTTTTATGCACCTTTCCCTTTTTGTGGTTGCCTTGGCCTTTAACGGTTGTCCTTGCGCTTTTGGCCTTTTCTCCTTCTTTTCCTTCCGTCGGGTTACCTTTTTCCCGCCTTTGCTCTGCGTCTTTTCCACTTTCTTTCGCTCTCTTCGTGTTGGGGTTAACATTACCCCCCTCCTAGATGAGTGCCAGTCCCATGGCATCGTGGGGAGCAAGTGGTAGTATGCATTGAAGACTTCGGGGGGACAGGGGCTTGGGGTCTGCACTGGTGACCGGTGATGTGGGGGTTGGTTGGGGATGCCGTGTAGGATGATTTTTCCGGCTTGTCGGGTGGGCAATTAGCATTGGAGGTTGATGCAGAATGAAGGGCACTTGGGCTGTGGTTGTCAACACCTGCAATTGAAAACCTGTCAGGTGGTCTCTCCCTAGGGGTAGTGCTAGTCTCTGTGTTGTGCACAAGACTTAGTTTGGGAGACATGTCGAACTCTAAGCAAGCTGAGAGTGTTGTCCTGCACTTGAGGACCCAAACTGTGAATTAGTTTTGTGTAGGTATTATATGAGTGCCATGCGTGTGCATACTTAAATATTACGTAGCTAGAAGACTGGGCGGCGGGGGCCGTGTGGAGCAGAATTGTGGTAATGGGGAGACGAAGTACACATTTGACTCTTGTTTGGAGGCGTCGTTAGGGGTGTGCCATTGTCGTCGGAGCCTGCTTGCTTTTCTTTTCTTTTCTTTTCTTTTCTTTTCTCTTCTTTTCTGTTTTTTTTTTTTTTTGTTGGGTGCCATGGTTACATGGAGGCAGCAGTACAAGGGATAATGAGAGTTCTACTCCTCATCATCCGAATGGTGGGGAAGGGTGGGCGGAGGGCGGGGGGCCTTGTTAAGGAATTTTCAGCTTAGCAAGTAGCCTTTAGTGTGGAGGCGGGTTTTGAGGGTGGTGGTGGACAGAAAGGGGTGGTTGCACTGTGTGAATTTGCTGTCATTCATGTCTTCCAACAGTGCACCACAGAAGGATGGCAACAGAGCAGCACGCATCATGAGACGAGTCATGGTGGTGCTGTCTATGGCATTGGGGTCAAAATAGAGGGGTGGAAGGTGGTGCTCTTGGGGTGCAGGTTCCTGGTGTACTAGGATTCTAATTAACCTAAGGTAGTTACAGGTGGTGATGAATGCTGGGTCAGGGTAGGAAGTGAATTCGTTAAGGAATTTATTTATAGAGCTGTACAAGTCGGGCAAGGTGAAGAGAAGAGCGTTCCTATGGGAAGTGGTATTGGCATTATAAATGACGGGAAAGTCAAACCTGCCGTGGATGGACGGGTTAAAATCCACTCCTACCCTTCGAGAATACGGCATAAAGGTGGGGTCGTTCCTTTTCGAAGGGAGGGTGTTGCAAAACGCCATCCACGCCTCCACGTTGATGTCAAAAATGCGCTGCCTCCAGGTGGGTTGGGAACTATAGCCTTCCACTGTGCGAGGTACTTGGAGGACTTTGTCTTGCCAAAATTCGCGGTCCCATTTAGCCCTGAGCCGGGTCCCCATGGCGATGACATCCTCCACCAACTGAATGGGCAGCACCCTATTCAAGGCGGTGGGAAAATAGAAGCATAGGTCGAAGGGGTCTCGGCTATACTCTTGCTGCTCCCAGATAATCATTTCAGCGCGGTACTCAGCGGGGGAGTCATGGGTGTGCAGCGGAAAAGGGGCAGGCTGTTTCAGGGCAGGTCTGGCCTTCAGTTTTCTTCTTGCCTTCTCCACCATTTCCTTCCTTCGGGTGGTGTGAGCCGCTCTTCGTTCGGCGGATGCGTCATGGGGTGGCACTTCTGTTTGTTGGGGTTGAGGGGGTGGCGGGGCATATTCCTCGTCTTGAGGCCCTAGGTCAAGCTCGCGGGCTCACCCCCTTCCGCGTGCTCCTCCTCCTGTGTCTTCTCCTCAGTGAACCCTAGGTCATCCATCTCCTGTGTTGTCAGTCCTGCTTGTGCCAGATATTTCCTTTGTTCCTCTAGGCTCTGCGGAGGGCCTCCTAGTTGCAGTGGTACGCGCAGGCATGCCGTGAAGGCCATGCGCACAATCGTTAGCTTTCTCTGCAACTGATCATTGGCCTCATCTGTTTCTGACTGGGTGGTGTGGAGCAGCGTGTTGATGAAGGTGCGCTGCTGAGCCATCATAGCAAGCTGGGCTGCCTCTGCCTGGTTTTCAGCCATCACTTTGTCTCCCTCAGCCTTGGCCATCCGGCGTGCTAAGTCCCGCACTCTCTGCTCGTTATGATTTGACCATTCCTTTGCCCGCCTCTCCATGTCTTCCAGGCTTTCCCCCTGTCGGAGGGTCATCGCCATAAATTGTTGTTGCTGGGCTTCGAGCTCCTGGTGCAAGCGGGACTGCTCTCGGTGCTCCTCTGTGATCTGCTCATTGAGTTGGTCCCGCATCGCCTGCAACCTGTGCACCTGTTCTGTCCTCAATTGATCCAGCTCTGCAACATCTTGTCTAATTTTTTCAAGCTGACTCTGCGCCTCCAAGTTGGTTGCAGATAGCTGGTCATTTCTGCGCTGAAGGTGGGCATTTGTCTCCCTCTCCCGAGTGAGACGCTCCATTAGGATTTTCCTTCGTCCCTCCCAGGTAGCGTCGCGCTCCTTCAGGGTTTTCAGCTCCTCCGCCTCCTTAGTGCTGGCCTCCTCCCTAAGCACGACGATTTCCTTTTGATATTCTGTTATTTGCCTTACTCTGTCCAGTTGGAGGGCAGCTTGCGATTCGCGCTCCGCTACCAGCTCTTCCATCGCCACCCTTCTTTCTTGCCTGGCTGTTTGCAACTGCGCGAGCAGCTCCTTTACATAGTCATCATAGTGGCCTGTTGGAGGTGGGGAGTGGGGCATGATCGTAGTGGTGGCAATCTCCTCCACTTTTTGTCTTTTCTCCTCTGGCCCTGGCTCCAGCTCGGCCGTCGCTGCCCTTTTGGCCCCTGAGAGTGGGGTGGCCCCGGCTGCTTCCCTTGCCAACTCTCTTTCCACCAAGAATTGTAGCCAGGTGACTACATTGCTTTCATCGACCTTTGGGGTGTGCATCAAGGCGGCTGTGTCAGGGGGCGTCACCTTGAGGGGAGTGGCTTGCATGGTTGGTGCGAGGAGAGGGGAGACGGGTCTGACCGGGTCTTTTTCTTTCCCTTCTGTAGGAGGCGGTGGCACAGGTTCCGGCGCACCAGTGCTAGGGCCGGGTGCTTCAGATTTAGATTGGTATGTTCTGCCCGCTCCCTCCATGTCTTTCCTCCGCTATTCCTCGATGGAGCGACGCGTCGCCAGCTCCAATTCTTCTCTTCTCTCCTCCTTAGCTCTTCCTCAGCCCTTTTTCTTCTTTCCTCCTCTTCTCTTACCGACTCTCTTCGGGCCCATTCGAGCTCCTCCTTCTCTTTTCTCCTTCGCTCCTCCTCTCTGTTTCCATCCAGGGCTTTGGTCCATTGCTCCGCTTTCCTTTTTGGTGCAGCCTGGCGTTCTCCTTCCTCGTCGGTGTCCGTCTCTGTTTCATCCGACTATTCCTCCGCCTGGGGCTGGGACCGCGACGGCGATTCGCCTCCTTTTCCGCCATCTCCCTGTTTGTCCTCTCCCGCACGTCCTTGCCCTATTGCCTCGTGGAGGATCGCAGTGAGGGCACCTCCAAAACCTACGGTGGAGGCCTTGGAGGATGAGGCCTTGCGGGTTGATCGAGGTGAGGGGGACTCTCCTGCTACGGCCCTTCCTCTTGTTGCCAGGGCCTTTGCTGAGGCCTCAATCGTCCTTCTCACGAACCCGTTGAGGTTCACCTCATCCAGTGCTTGAGCCGCGATGCTTTCGAGTAAAGGCACATTTATCCTGGACATGATGCTATTGTACCGTTGACTCAAAAATAGGGTATGCATCATTTTTGCCTGCAGCTGGATCTCTGGATTAGGGATGTGTGCCAAGTTGACTCCGTCGTTGGTGTGGACTTTCACTTTGTCCATTCCCAACATGGCGTAGACGTCCCTTTTCGGCTTCCTCTCCACCTTGTTCGGAAGCCCCAGTGCTCTTTCTATCAGTTCAGGGGTCAGTTCAACCTGCACCTGTTTGGTGGCTTCTGCGTCCCGCACTGTGATGGTGCCCCTGTTTTTGTTGAAGGTGCGTAGGAACTCGGTGCACAGGGTATAGTCTATCCTCTGGCCCATTGCTTCTAGATACCGTTGTAAGTGGCATTGCTCCATGATCCGTCGTATCGCTGGTTCCTCAATAACCACATCTTCCAAGTTGAATATGTGGCAGAACTTCAGCTGATTGAATGCTCTGGTTTCCACCGTGAGGCCGTACCGCACCTGTTCCTCCTCCGAGAAAGGGAGTTTGCCAGCTTTTTCTTGACCTGCCATGGTCGCTACCTGTACATTCAGTCAATTCACTTCTTAGTATTTTTGGCAACCAATTCGTAGGACGACCATAGCAGATTTTATCATTTATAATCATGATTTTTTCCTTTCAAACTTCTATCACCTATTTCTGCATGGCATTTTAATTTGGAGCCTTTTCATGCTTGGTTCAATTTTTAGTTTTAACTTTCATGCTTGGTTTGCTTTTTAGATTTACTGCTCCATCCCCCTTGTGGAAAAGAAAAATCCGTCCCAGGATTGGGAGTGTGGGTCCAAGGCGTTCAGGTTTTTTTGTGGAGGAGCCAATCGTAGAAGTTGGGGTTATATTCGAGGTGTGCAGAGTAGTCCAGGTCACAGGGTCGGATGCCTACGTGGGTGATGTATGTGAGGACATCGGTGAGGAAATCTCCGGAGTTGATCCGACTTGCGATGTGGAGCTCTTCTTCTGTCAGGATGCAATCGAGATAGGGGTGTCCTAAGATATGATCGTCCATGGTTCGACCTCGAAGAGTGGTTAACACTCGATACAAGGTGGGCGCGACGTATGTGGGATCATACTCGACTGTCTTGATGGCTCAGCGTTGTTCGGCGTTGGTCATTATGCGGCATCCTTCCACTGCCCATTTTAATTGAAGAGTGTACCACTGCTTCAAGAAGGGAGATTCGGTGTCCGCCAGGTGGGACAACCTTGTTGTTTCTTGGCTAGTGAGGCCGGATGTCGTGCGTTGGTCAAACGATGGGATGAGGCGTTGCTTAATGGCTTGCTCTTTGGAGACCTCGCGCGCGAGTAGCTCAGCGGCAGAGCGTGAAGCTTGTGCGAAGGCGAATTCAAAAGTCTCCCAAGAGCAAGGCATGGTGCGCACATCCGTCGCAAGGGGTTCTGCTAACAGTCCCAAGTCTAGGCGGTCATAGCTGAGGGCCAGTGCCACAAAGGTGGCATTGAGCTGTTTGATGCAGTCCACAATGTCATCCCCCGTGTCCTCGGTGAGGTCAGCGGCCAGCATTAGGAATGACTTCTGTTCATAGGAAGGCTTAAGGCCGGTGGGTGGTTGAGGTTTGCTAGGGCTAGAGGTTCTGTCGGTACAGAGCTGCTGCTGGGGGCCTGTTTGAGTCAGCGACTCGGGCAGGATGGATGGGTCGGGTTTGATCTTAGGGACCATGCTAGTGCGGTCGGCTGGGCTGTTGGGTTGTGGGCCAAGGTGGTTGGGTGATACCGCCGGTGGTGGTGGCCGGTGCTTGGGCTGTTGGGCGTGTGTGACGCCTGTGAGGTGACTTGCAAAGGAGTCGGATGACTGGGGTGGACTCTGCGGTTCGTGGTCTTGAAGTGTCAGAGGACAAGGCCTTGCGATTGACGTAGGAGCAGGGCCCGTGTCAGTTGGGACTTTGGGGATCCACAGCAAGGCATTCCCTTCATAGTAGCCTTGTGCACGCAGCAGGATTTTAGGGACCCATATTTGTTTAACCATGCGGCGCTTGTGATGATGGCATTTTGGTCTTCTAGGTTTAGGTTTGTAGGTGTTCCGCGGACCCGCGCGTTTAGTTCTAGGCTGATCTCGAGGCTTCTTCGGCACCCAATGCAAGCGAGTCTGTTGGGGTTTTGCCTTAGGTTTGGCGGGTCACGGTGCATGGGGATCTGGGTGTAGTAAATATGCATGGCCCTCCTCCTTAGTCCTGGGTGCGGCTATTTCTATTGGTGGCCCGTTGAGCGATGCTGGGGTTACGAGGTGCTGGCTGAAAGTCGTGACAATAGCCACATTCCCGATTGTTAGGTGGATGCGTTGTGACTCATAATCAACATTGCAACGGGTTTGCTTTTTAAAAGTTCGCCCGAGCAATGACTCTGTGCCTGCCTCCCTGGTATCGGGTAGGACATAGAACAGCATGGGAATAGTTTCAGTCTCGATAGAAACGGCAACCTTGCATATGCCAAGGATCGGGTAGGATTGGGCTCCATATGGGTTCAATCTGGCTGTTGTGGGATGAAGCATTGGTGCGCCAAGTTGGGTCCAATGCTCATCCGTCAAAATGTTAAAATCCACCCCCTCGTCAATCAAGGCATTGAAGGAGCACGTTTGCTTGGCCGTGACCGTGATGCGGAGGTAGGCAGGTTCTACAGGCTCCTCCTCATTCTCGCCGATTTCCATAAGTGTGGCTACTCGTATGTTAACGTGCGTTTCCACCATTGGTTGTTCATGCAGTGGGTGAGTGGGCGGATAGTACTTTTTGATTCGACTGCCGTTAAAGAAGCCCATTCCCTCACCATCCAGTGTTTCCAGCTCGACATTACCAGTTCGGCTGATTGTGCGGACCTTAAAGGGCCCGAGACCTCTGAATTTCATCTTCTGTTTGTGTCCTTTAACTGAGTAGAGGAGCACTAGGTCTCCCAGCTCAAACTCTCGTTGCTTGACGTGTTTGTCAAACCAGCTTTTGCGTCTAGCTTTCTCACAGATAAGCGCATGGGTGGCTAGGAGACACATCTCTAATAGGCGTTCTAGCTCAACTAAGCGTTGCGTCCATGCCTCCCTCCCCTCCCATCGTTCTTGGATTGCTATCCGTAGGCTAGGGACGAAGAATTCTAATGGAATAATAGCTTCGGTCCCATAGGTTAGCCTAAAAGGCGTTTGTCCGACGGCTGTTTTATAAGCTGTTCGGTAGGCCCACAGGGCTGCCATCAACTTGTTATCCCAGCCACTTCGTGAGGCTAAGACTACTTTGGTCAGGACAGTGATGAGAATTTTGTTGGTTGACTCAGCCTGGCCGTTAGCCTGAGGGTAGTATGGTGAGGATTTGCGATGGATGATGAGGAAGATGGATAGGAGATGGGCTATCACTTCGTTGATGAAGTGCGTCCCTTGGTCGCTAACCAATTCGATGGGGCAACCAAAACACGAGATTACTTGCTCCCATAAGAACTTGGCAGTTGTCCTAGCGTCGTTTTTCCGTGTGGCCCTCGCCTCCGCCCATTTGTTGAGGTAGTCCGTGGCCACCACGATGTATCTAGCCTGTGAATATTGTGCCGCGGGGCTGATGGGTCCTATGAAGTCAATTCCCCACTTTTCGAAAGGTTGGCGAGCGATGACCAGGGTTAACTCCATCTGATCTTTACGGACCGGAACCCTTGTCCGTTGGCACTCGTCGCAATGTTTGACAAATTGTGAGGCATCAGGGAAGAGCGTGGGCCACCGTAGCTGGGACTGCAACACCTTTCGTGCTATCACATCCCCCCTAAAGTGTCCTCCTGCAATGCCATTGTGCGCCTCTGAGAGCACATCGTGCATCTCATGCTCACATACGCATCTACGTAGCAGACCATCTTGCCCTAGCCTATAGAGCTGGCATGCAATCAACTGATAGGGCTGGATCTTTAGGATTAATCGCCTAAGCCCTGCCCGTTCCATTGGTCGTTCAGGCAGCCCATGCTCGAGTACTTGGACTATGTCGTCTGCCCAATATGGTGTCAGGTCGGCCCTGAATAGGTCTTTTTCGCCGGATATGCGGAATAAGTGGCTGTCTGGTAATTCGTCCACTATGCCTTGTCCAGCAGCTTCTCCTATGGGTACTCGGGACAGATGGTCAGTCATGTAGTGTTGTTTTCCCTTCCGTACTACCACTGAGAAGTCGAATTCCAGGAGCACGAGAAGCCATCGGGCTATACGTCCTATAGCGCAAGGTTTGTTGACTAGATAGAGCAGGGCTTGATGGTCGACAAAGAAGGTGAAGGGGGGTGGCAAGCAGGTAATGCCGGAACTTCTTCACGGCGAATACCATGGCTAATCCCTCCCTTTCCGTTGTTGAATAATTCATCTCTGTTTCAGTGAGCTGCATGCTCGCAAAACTCACTGGGTAATCTAAGTTATGCTCACCAGGTTGGCACAGCACTGCCCCCATGGCGAACTTAGAGGCGTCGATGTGTACGTGGAACGACATAGTCCAATCTGGGGATCGTAGGATAGGTGCCGTTGTTAGGGCTTTTTTCAGTTCCTCGTAGGCTCGTTGGCAGGCTTCGGTCCACTCGAAGGCAATTAGTAGCTTGTACAATGGCCTAGCGATCAACGCGTAGTTTAGTATAAACCGCCGGTAGTAGCCTGTGTGACCTAAGAAGCATTGAACTCCCCTATAATTACTTGGGGGTGGGAGGTCCACGATAACCTTGACCTTTGAGAAGTCCGTGGCAATGCCGTTCTTGGATACCACGTGTCCCAAGATGCAGCCGTGCTTTACCCAAAACTGACATTTCAGGGGGTTGAGAGAGAGACGGTATAAACGACACCGTTCAAAGACCGCGCGGAGTTTTTCGAGATGTTGGTTCCAAGCCGAATGGACACACAGGTCATCGACGAAGACCTCTAACTTCTTGCGAAGCATGTCCTTGAATATGGTGCACATGAGGTGTTGAAAGGTGGCGGGGGCATTGGTTAGCCCGAATGGCATGACTACATAGGCAAAGATGCTCCACTCAGTGGCGAAGGCGGTCTTGTGCCTATCCGCAGGGTGCACTTGCACCTGATTGTATCCCGAGAAGCCATCCAGGAAACTGTAGGCTTCCTTACCTGCCACCCTCTCAAGCATGTGCTCGGTGTACGGTAAGGGGTAGTTGTCTCTCTTTGTCGCTGCGTTTACTTTCTTGTAATTGACGCACACTCGAATCTTGCCGTTTTTCTTCATCACAATGACTATGGGTGATACCCAGTCCGTGTGCTCAATTTCGTAAATGAATCTGGCTCGCATCAACTTGTCAATTTCCTCCTTGACAGCATGGGCGTGCTTTGGATTCATGGGGTATGGTCGCTGCTTGACTGACATTGCATCCGTTGTCATGGGTATGTTGTGAGTCACAACACTCGGATCTACCCCTCGTAGCTCATCTAAAGACCAAGCAAACACATCCCGGTACTCCCGCAAAAGAGTGATGAGGCTGGATTCTTCCTCCGTGGTCAGGTCCTCGGCAATGAACACCGGTCAGGGTGTTTCTTGTTCCAGGGCTAGGTTTATCTCCTTGACCTTGGCTGGCCCTTCAATGGGTTCGCGGGTTTGCCCTTAGCGCTTGGCACTTAGCAGAACCACCACCCTGTCCCCACTTTTGAATTTCGAAAAGCGCTTAGGGAGGTCTTGTGGCTTCCTTTGCTCCTTCGATCGCACATCGTTGGGACGCTCTGCTTCATTTTGCCATAGCTGTCGGCGCCTCAGGTGGATGGGTAAGTCTCCCCTGGTGCGTCTGGTCATGGGTGGCCTAGGGATTTCTGGGTCATCCTCTGAAGTAACTTCAGATTCAGAGTCGAATTTCCCATTTTCACTAGGGGAGGTGGTCTCCCCTGGCGGCCACAGTTCGGATGGCGACTCGGTTCTAAGCATGGCTACCATTTTTGGTTGGGTCAGGCCAGCCTGCTTAAAATCCACAGCTCCCATCTGTTCTAACCAAGCACGATCGCATTTCGCACACATGACCCCTTGGTCCATTCTAAGGGCCGGCTTCGGCTGTGGTTTTGCATCTGCTCGGATTTGCTCGATCTCTCGCCCTTCGGTGTCATATTCTACGGTGTCCATCTCACCCTCACTTCCTTCATCGAAGGGTTGGCAATCTTCATATTCGTCACCGGAATCCGCCTCGCTGGACTGCTCATTGTCCCCCAAGGCCTGCTCTGCCTCATTTTGTTGGTCGGGGACCAATGCCCAGTTGTATCTGAGATTTAGTTCGTGCACTCTGGTCCACTCCCATTCGGGTTCTTCCAAGAGGTCTTGGAGCGGCTTGAGATTGGCGGCTGTGTTGCGTGCCAGTCGGTCCGTTAGGTGCCAGTATTCCCTGGAGTTCTTTCCTGTTGGTTGGCACTTGGGAGGTGACAGGCTTAGGCCTGTCATGGAGGCTTGCTGCCATCATGTAGACAGGTGCAGGCTGTGTTTCTCTTGGCTTGCCAACTGTTTTGACAGCTTGCTCATACGCTTCATGATCAGAGAACGGCAGATCAAGTGTAGCGAGAACGTGCATCCAATCCCGCTCGTCCTCTGGGTAGGGGATATACTTCGTCAAGGACCCATAGGGTTCCTTGCTCTGGGTAGTTCCCTTGAGTAGAGTAGAGATGGCATCCAGGTCGACTGGTGAGGTCTTCCAAGTGTCCATCTCTATTATCACAGCGTCAGTTCGGTTGCCCAAGAAGATAGTCTCTGCCTCTGCATCTGAGACTTTCTTTCCGTGGGGTAAGGTCGTAATGCTGTAAGTCTTTAGTGCGACCTTAGCCTCTGACCTCTTCTTTTTCCGCCTACGGCTTTTCTTTCCTATTGAGGTAGCATCGAGATTGCTAGGTCCTGGCAGAGAGACGCCGGCCTGCTTCATTTGTGCTCGGGTCCTCACTTGTAGGGGGATAGGTGTGGCCTCCCCATCGGGGTTTTCAACACCAAACAGTCCTAGTGGGACAGACGGTAAATTAGCTGTACCAGAAGGCGGCTTCCGTTTTGGGCAATCTATGAAAAGATGAGTGATTCTACACTCTGCACACCTTTGGTCAGCTTTGTCCCTACTTTGCCGCTCTCTTTCTGGGCAGCGTGATGAGACATGACCGGGATGTCCACATGTCCAACAAGTGACTGGATCTTGTGGCTGCCCTCCCAGGCCTCTACCCCATCCTTGTCCCAGTGCCATCACCGGTACTGGTCGGTAATCCATGAGGATTGCATTGCCCTCGTCGTCATCCGAGACGTAAGGGTATATGTAGGTTTCTTTGTCACTGGGCTCCTCTACGTAGTGCACGGGAGCATCGCTCGGTGGGTGGGTCACATAGGGACCAGGCGGTCTAGGTATACCGGTAGGATTTATGTCCAACCTAGGAACCGCTGGCTTCGTGTCGTTAGGTGCTGGTAAGGCAAGAGGAGCTCCCCTTTCGTAGAATGGCTGTGGCCTGTTGGTCGGGTAGAGCTGGCCGTAGGGCTGCGTGTACGGTAGTCTTCGTGGTAGTCTGCAGTGTGCGGCATCATGGCCAAACCTTCCGCAGTTAGAGCAGGGTCTTGACCTAGGGTCTTGACATTTTGCTGGCAGGTGGTTTCCTCCGCAGTACATGCATTGGACGTGCGGACGTGTAGGTTGCCTTAACATGTCTTGTATTTTGGCCAGTTCTGTCTTGACCTCGGCCAAGCCGTGGTCTCGGCGGCCTTCCCCTTATCATGGGACGGTGCGTTGGATTGCTCGCTAGAGGTTGGCGTTTGTTCTAAACTCCGTGGGTTGATTTCTTCTGGGTTCGAGCTCCTTGAGCTCCGCTCCCTCAGCTGGTCATCGACCCTAATGACTTTCTCAAAAACCCTAACCACTACGTCCCTTTGCAAGCTTGAGTTGCCTGCTAGTGCTTTGTACAATTCTTCATCCCAAATCCCGCTGATGAACACGGTTGACACTGCCCTGTCAGTCGGTCTTTTGCCCAAGGGGATTCTCTTAAGGAGGCTTCTCACATGGGTCACATAGTCGCGGATGCCCTCCTTCTCCTTCTGCTTGACGTTCATCAGACGCACTAGCAGGTTGTCAGAGTATCCGGGTTTGGCAAACCTCTTGACAAAAAGGTCCTTGAGGTTATTGAAGTTGGCTCGTTCTATAGCATCTAGGCTCGTATACCACGTCCTACCCTTATCGCTTAAGCAAAGTCCGAATGCTTGCGAACGTTGGGCCTGGTCGTTGAGGCCATTGGCTTCGCAGACCTGCTCGAACTGCTCGACAAAGCTGTACGGGTCGTCCGATGACTGGTACTTGTCGAGTTGCTTAGCGACGATAGGTATTTTGGCTTGGCTCTTTGAACCCTGGTTTGCCCCTAGTCCTGCAAGTAGCGAGGTTGCTAGCGCAGCGGCATTTTGTTCCACCGCGGTGTTATCGAGCAGCCGTTTCATAAGGAGCTCGCCCAGCGTCAGGTCTTCCTCGAGTGCTCTTTCCTGGTCCGTTCGGTTTCGGCCAGCCAAGTTCAACACTCGCTGCACCTCATGCAGCTCCATGCTTTGCCTTAGGCTCCTGGCTTGTTGGTCCCTATTATAGTCTGCTATGCCCTGCAATGCCTTGCGGGCTAGCCTCCTCTCCTCCTCTAGGTCTGCAATGATTGCCTCCGGCGTCCTGCCATGGTGTTCGTACCTGGCATGCGCATCGTAACTGCTCACCATTTGCTGTATGGCTTCCAGAAATGCGCTAACATCTAGCTCCCCTGCAAACCGATGATCTGAGCCTCCCTCTATCATGGTGAAATTCTCACGCCTAGTTGTAAGTCAGATCCTTATTGTTGTCGCTCCTTGCCTGATCCTGCCTTGCGTTTGTTACGCTTGGGTTTTCTCCTAGTGGTGGGTTTTTTGGCAATTTATCTGAGTGAGTTCTTTTTAATTTTTGAATGCAGTGCTCAACTTAGGGTCACTCGTGAGTGTGTTGCTCCTCGTGCACTCGTGCTCAAACAGGCTTTCGACTTTCCTAAGTGTTCTTCAAGTGCGGAAATTCAATCAGAGTGCTGTGAGTGCTTTCCCTGCGTCTTACTCACTCTTGCTCGTTTTGAGCCTGACAGGCTTTGCTACTCTAGTCCTGGCCGCCTTATGGGTCACAGGGTCCTATGCTGCTTCTTGTTGCTCACGTGGGGGTGGGCCACTGGGGGAGTGCCCTAGTGTGTCCCTGGATAGGTCAGGTTTTATTTTGGTTTGACTCTGGGAATCGGACGTCCGATTTGCCAGTGGTCCGATTTACCAGTGGTCTGATTTACCAGTGGTCCGATTGTGGGGATTGGACCAGGTATGTTAGGGCGAAGTGGGGGTCTTAGGATCCGCGTGTCCGATTCTCAAGAATCGGACGGGCGAGTGTGCAAGGAATCGGTCCGAGTCTAGGAGGTCCGATTCTAGGAGGTCCGATCCTAGGAGGTCCGATCGGACCGGTCGATCCGATTCTAACTGGTCCGATTATGGATGGGTCCGATTCTAGGGATGGGACCGGACATGGTCCGACTGGTGACGTGTATTACTCCGTCCGATCGGACTGGGTGGGTTTGAGTAAGAGCGTCTGAGTGGTCCGAGTGGTTGAGTCAGACAAGTTGGTCCGAGCGTCCGATTCTAAAAAGGGGACGGTCGGTCCAAGTGCCACGTGGCACGTCCGATCGGACCAGTTAGTCCGAGTCTAGTGATTGAACGGGTTGTTCCGATCGGACGGTTGTCCGAGTGTCTGATTCTGGAAATCGGACACTGGGTCGGCCGTCCGATTCCGCCGGTCCGATGGGTTACGCACACCGATTTGCTCGATTTTCACTAGGTGTATTATCCTATTGGTCGTGCCATTACCCCGCGACAGAGCTGAAGTGGGGCAAACGAGATTGATTACCTGAAGTCGCCAAATGCGATGTCCTTCTAGCTCCAGTCGATCGGACAGCTGCCCAGCTCGCTCACTCTCTGTCTCTCTCGCTCTCCATTGGTTGGAAATGGGGTCCTCTTGCCCTCCCAGAGTTTATACCCTGCTAGTTCTGCCTTACACACAACAGGTTCCTTCCCTGGCGTTTCCTATGCCGTTACCTTGCATCTACTCCATTTTTTCCCTTTGTTTCTGTGGTTTTCCCCCTGTTTCACAGCAGCAGCCCTCTGCCTTTTCGTGTGTGATTTCCTACTGCTAATCTATCCTAAACACATCCTGAATCGAAAGCAAAACACTGAACTAATTTCTCCATGTTTTCCAGTCATTAATAACCAGATTGTTCCAAAACACTTACCTGTTCTGAAGATCAAAAACACCAGACTTCCTACCTATCTCAAGCTCCGTTTCAGGGTGAATGCCCTACTTCGATGCTCGATATGGGGCGCGCGAGTGCTCGAGCTTGAATCCGTTGGTCCCGATAACGGAACCAAAATGTGGGAGCTTTCGCTCGACCGCCAAGACCCACGGACCGCTTATTGTTTCAAGCGTTCCAAGCGAGCTCTCATGGCTATCTCTCACCTAGCCGACGCGCCGTCGATCCTACGAATGCAGTGAACTTACCTTGATGCTTGATCGAGTGCCCTCCTCTCTCTCACACTTCGGTAGCTCCACGATTCTTGATGCTAGCTCAAGCATCCTCAAGCCTCCTCCATCTCCAAGCCTCATCCTCCATAGCCGCGCGCGCAAGAGAAGAGAAGAAAGGAGAAGAGGAGAAGGGGAGAGGAGATGGTGGAGAGCTTCACCCTCTTGATTCCTCACTCTCTCACACACTCACTCCCTCACACTCTCACACTCCTTCTCTCAAGAGCACACACAAGCAAGAAGGAGAGAAGAAGAGAGGAAGAAGAAGACTAGTTTTGCCACACCAAAGAATGAGCTCTTCATTCACTTTTCAACTTTATATACAAAACCCTACTTCCCTTTTGGGCGGTCATTCCCTTTTTCCCTTTTTTACATGGCCGGTCATAGCCCAGGCCCTGTTTTCCCTTGTCCTTTTATCTTCCTTGCTTCCTCTTCACTACCGTTCTATATTTACAAATTGCACGGGTGAGAGCCCGGCACTCTTTTACAAGATTTTAGGGTGCGCTTTTTATGCGCCTTTCCCTTTTTGTGGTTGCCTTGGCCTTTAACGGTTGTCCTTGCGCTTTTGGCCTTTTCTCCTTCTTTTCCTTCCGTCGGGTTACCTTTTTCCCGCCTTTTCTCTGCGTCTTTTCCACTTTCTTCCGCTCTCTTCGTGTTGGGGTTAACAGTAAGTAATGTATTTCCAAATTGATAGATGCTTGTTTTGATTCTTGTATGAGATACGTTAGGCCCCATACTATGATGCATGAGTATAGGTCATCAAAAGGGATAAATTTTATCTCAGGTATTCAAAAGATCGAGCTTGCAAAGTGCATGTATTAAGGAAATTTAATTGCACCTAGTTGCATATGGCTTGTTCGTTGATAGAGCAATTACAAGGAGGAATCGGTCAAGGGTTATGAATGGCATAATCATGACATTAAAAATTATGCATACAAGTGTTAAGTAAATTTTACATAGATTCGCTCTTTGATTCCAAGGGGAAGAACATATATGTGATGGTAATGTTATTGTGACTATTCTTGCATTGTTTGGCAAGAATACAATTGGTTTTTGTTGGTTGATCTAACAACATCCTAAATGCTTTTACATTCAAATGGTTGTTAGTTTGTTGTTTGGATGATTGTTCCAAGTGCTTATGATTTATGGTAAATTCATGGCAAGGGCCTGTGATGATAAGTTGCCATGGGGGATAAAGGAATGTTTTTCTAGAAAATGATATTAGGGCTGAATGCCTTGTTGTGCTAGATTCCTAAAGGATTTAATTAAGGAAGGATATATTGTACGGGTGGATCACCTCCATGATCGCACTGCGGATTAACCCAAAAAGGGCATTGCTTGATTCATGGGCCGAAGGTCAAGTGGTGAAAAGGCCAACCACGAGAATGATGTTTCGCTCCTAGACAGCTTGCAGGTCAGGTGGAGCTCTGGACACCCCTTGCTAGGTCTAGAATGGAGTTGAAGACCTCCATGGCCCCCAACATCTGAGCATGTTGGGAGATCCTATTCTAAATAAAGGATTGAATTTTTAGTGCCATGTGATTCGGACCAGTTACTTCTGCAGGGCAGAAGGGATACTTTTGTTGGACAGAAGGGATACATAATTCTCTTGTATGGGTGGGAGACAAAGATTAACTTGAAGATAAGTTAAGGAACTTGTTTGTCAATAGATTACTTTACTTTGTTTTTGTGTCTATGCTGTAAGTTATGCGAACGAACCCTATTCCCTAAAAGGCTTAATTAATGAAGCTGACTTTAAGTGTCAGACATAAATGTGGTAGGACCCAATTAGAAAACTAAAGCTATTAAGGGAAGCGGGTGGGCAGAACCCCTGATGGGTTTGTCCTATGGCACAGTAGTCCCAGAGAACTGGGAGGCTTCTCACAAGGTTTATCATCTTCGACCTTAGGAATTGTTAGGATAGAACCCCGATTCATATTGTTTTAGGGGACCGGAATGGGACTATGCCCTACGGGCAGAGAGGTTGAGCGTGCATCCCTCTCGTTTCCCATTCTCTTTGAACCAAGTACGGTATGGATCAACTTCGGATTGGGTATCTCTATGTAAAGTAGGATGTCCAAAACCCGACGCTAAAATGTTGTTAGGAGACCTTGACAACTAGGAACCCAAATTTTAGGTCGATCCTAATGGGTTTGTCCGTGAACGTTCCGTTGCGAGGCAGATTTGGGAAACCCTAGGCGACAAAACTCAAAACATTCCATGGGAGTGTTGGGTAGCGACACTTAGATTCATTTCTCGATAGACCGCTAAAAGCATGCATGGACAACCGATGAGCCGGCACCTTACAATATTGAGTTCATCTTCTTATCTTCGTCATCGTAGTCAAGAATCAAAGGCTCATTGATGACTCCGTGATTCAAGCAATGC
The DNA here is from genome assembly GCF_053477565.2 of Lygodium microphyllum. Classification (NCBI taxonomy): domain Eukaryota; kingdom Viridiplantae; phylum Streptophyta; class Polypodiopsida; order Schizaeales; family Lygodiaceae; genus Lygodium; species Lygodium microphyllum. The sequence continues at coordinate 421,478 of NW_028229529.1, forward strand.
TCCTTTGAATGCACTATTATTCCACTGATGCATGCAAGGTCCATGGGTAGAAGAAGATGATGAAGAATATAAAAATGGAGAGGACCTTCTTCCCACAGTCCCTACTCTCCCTCATATAGTCTCACTCTATCCCTAAATTCTTCTCATGCTCTCCACACAAGCAAGTGAATGCAACAAGTAAGAGTCACTCATATAGTCCCACTCTATCCCTAAATTCTTCTCATGCTCTCCACACAAGCAAGTGAATGCAACAAGTAAGAGTCACTCTCTCAAAGTTATATACATAAGAATGGAATCCCTAATTAAGTTTTGAGATTTTACAAATAGGGTTTTGAATTTTATGGTCCCCCCAAAAGTGGGTAGTCCACATCACCTTTTGGCCTTTGATTAGTTCTTAATTTTTGCAAGCTATTAAGATTAATTGGATCATCCTCTTCAAAAAGTAAACAGAGGTGCTTATTATTCTTTCTTTTAAAAAATATACTACAATTTGTAGAAGAGTGAGTCGGACTCTCCTAAAAAAAAAAGTCATCTCATAATAATCTTCGAAAAATTATAGGTACTTAAAAAATAATCCTAAAAAATCTCCTTAAAATTTATTATAATCCATTGACCACAATACTTGTGTCTTTGCTCTAAAATTGCGGGAATAGTCATCTTTGCACATAAACCCTTGATCTTGAATTCCTAAGCTCTTATACTTGTGAGATGGATAGCATTCTTGAATTCCTAAATTCTTGTATTTGTGAGATGGGTAACAAAGGACTTCAAGGTAGAATGTGTGGAAATAGAAGTGTGACCAATAGGAGGTTTTTCTTGTTTTTGACTACCATACTTGTTTCTAGCTAGATGCTCTTCCTTTCTATGATGGGTGGACATTAGCGAGAGAAAAAAGCTCTAAAAAAGGGGCCCCTAAAAATATTATAGTTTAAGAGGTGGCCTTTGGATTCTCCAATAGGAATGTTTAATATTGACATCCATGGAGATTGAATATTCTCTTTTTAAAACTTGGGCTTTTTAAATTCAAAAAAAGAGTAGTTGGGGATTTTAAAAAGGGGAGAATGAATAGTGCATAAATTTTGAGTATCTCTATCCTTGTACTTTCCCTAATTTTTTGTAAAATTTCAATTTCACTTTTTTTTCCCTCCCATGAAATTAGTTTGAATCAAAAATTGAGTGGCAGACCACTTTTCTTCTCTTCTCCATTCTAGTGAATTTCCATCTTCATTGAAGCTCTCTAGTGAGAGTAATCAATGTTTGGATAATTCCACTTATCCTTGCGATTTCTTCTCCTTGTAGCATAGTTGCTCATCTCTATTTACATTTTCTCTTATCTACTAGTTTTTCAATAGGGTTAGATGTTGTTTCTAACTCTTATTATTGTTTTATTATAGAGATCGTTTTAAGCAAGAGGTCAGAGTGCTCTCACACACACAAAGAATATATTATTATTTTAAAATAGAAGATTGGTATTATTCCCCTTAGGAAGTGAATATATGTGAGGTTTTCATTGTAGAAAATTTTGTGGAGATTCTTGAACCATTGCCTATCCTTTGCCAATGACACTCTTCTCTTCTACAATCTCCATTCCATTCCCCACACCATACAAGTTTGATTTAAGAAAGGGAATTATGAGTGGCAAATGTGCCATCAACAATGACATGACCTTCAACAACCTTATCGTCAACAAATTCAACCACCAACTTCTAGGCGCTAAATAGCATCCTCCAATAACTTCATCAACAACTACCATTAGTCCTTCCAAAGGACTATGCCTACACAATCCCCAACATTCCATGTCTATGGTACAAGGTGAAGCATACTACCTTTGATGGGGGTCAAGGGAGTGGCACTCATCTAGGAGAGGGAGGTAATGTTAACCTTTAGGAACTAAGAAGGATGCAAAAGTCAACCTTTAGGAGTTAAGAAGGATGTAGAAATCAACCTTTAGGAGCTAACAAGGATGCAAAATTCAAGCTAGGTCAAAATGAAAGCATGTGATTCAAAGTGCCAAATTTCTTTTTAAATGGATTACTTTTTTAGTTTCATCATATTGTTTTAGGCACTTTCATCCATAGCATGTAACTACAATGTCTTCCAATTAGTTATTGCAGATGCAGGAGATTTATTATTCTTGTACCATTAATAAGAGTTGTTCTCACTCCATGAAATTTGTAACATCTCCAAGAGTTAGAAGACCCACTACATATGTAAACATTGTTGGTATTTAGTTTCTATTCACTAGATGAGGTCCAATTAACCTAAGATATACACAAGAATTAAAGAGGATTGGTCGAAATTCTCAAAACTAGATAATGTGCTTAAATTTTGTGGAAACCCTAAGGCTAGTCTTGTATTCTTGCTTTCTCGAGTAGTAGAGTAAATGGTTGGTTTAGAGATAGAGTAAGGGTAGCTAGGTGAGAGATAGCTTCATCCCTTTCATTTGGGTCAGGAGCTTGTATCTCATATGTTCCACACAGTGAAAAATTGATAAGCATACAAGAAAAATATTTAAATATGTTGCTATTTCATTTGAGTTAAGAGCATGTATATCAAAATTGTTTCAAATGTTCTTGTGTTGTAAGGTGGCCTATCACTAGACTCAATCAATGCTTTTAGATCAAGTGCATGAAAACTCAACTTAGTCTTATTTTATGAAGTTACTATACCATTCAATTCTATGGAACACTAGAGTCAATGAGAGCAAGACCTTCTTTAGAAGTTCAGATGCTACATTATAGGTAGATGATATCAATGAATATAATTAGAACTATATGAGTCTACAAACTTGCTATCAAACAATGGCCTACAATGAATATAAATAGGTAGATGATGTCAATGAATATAATTAGAACTATATGAGTCTACAAACTTGCTATCAAAAAAGGGCATTCTCATGTTGATGATTCATTTTCAAGTGATGTGAAAACCATTCAAGCTCACTGATGTTGGCCTTCGGGTCCAACCCCACACATATTGATCATGCCTGCTAGATGCTCCTGTAGGCTTTGTGAAGATGAATTCTAATAGATAAACAAAAAAAGATAAAAGAAATAGCACAATTTTTACTTATTCCATAGCATACATGTTTTGTTTTGCACATTCAACACCTACACAAACAAGGAATGATGGCATCTTGTTGCTTCTTTTTCTTCTATTTAGAGTCCCCTATATTTTTGGACATTTTTTTAGGGGTTGACATCTTCTCTAGTTGCACCCAAGCCCCAACATGCACTGTTAACAATTGGCCTCCTCCCCTTCCATGTCCTTATACCACCTTCAAAGAGTCCCTCCTTGAAAGGTCAAATTAGCACAAATTTCTTATACTTCTTAGAGCATGAGTTCTCTCATGAATCAATGAAAAGGGAGAGTTGAAATGTCCTTTATGATAACTCAAATGCACAAGTCTACGATTATGCTCATCCCCAATCCCAACCCTGTCCTATGCCTTTTCAACTCTTGCAGTTCCAATGGGGATGAATTGTAAATATTTGAAAGGGTGCATCTTAACAAAGATAAAAGAAAAGAAATCATAAAAAATATTTTTAGTTATCTTGTTTTATGCACTAAAGAAATGTTTCCCAAACTCTTCATTATGGCAAAGGGGAGGCCAACAAAGATGCAATGTTCTTCAGAGTATTGCATCAATACAACTATCATGTGGTTGAATATGCTAATTTTTAACATCTTCCAAGGCCTGCATTATTCATGTTAAGTACTCAAAGAAAATTGATACAATATGCAAAAAGTTCCTAAGTATCTAGAGTCGAAGACGTCTCCAAAATAAGTATGATGAAGTCACAAGTGTAGATTTTAAAAAAGGAAATGAAAAGTAAGAAAAAAAAAGTTAGTTTATATATTACTTGTTATGTTTCTAGATCTCTATCAATGACATTCAAGTTCTTTTGAAACAATAATATGGACTCCCCCAAACAATGATGATTTACTTGCCTTGATTGGAGGCCTATCAAAAAAAGATTTAGCTTTTCATAGTTGATTATTGCAAGTAAACTTGCATCGAATTGCCTTTAGAATTTTAGATGTGCATAGATTGGTCACATGCTTTTCACCGTCATGTCCATCAAAGGTTTTTGTCTTACTAAGGCTTTGGAAGATCTATATACCACAATTAAAAGTAGTATCTTCATAATATTATTAGTAAGTTTGAGAAATATGTGTTTTAATTGATAAACACTCACTAGTATTCTCTTTCTTTGGTTACTGCATGGGAGGTACTAATGGAGGGAACATGTGGTTTTGCTCATTTATTTACGACTTCTAATCCTTGATCTAGGTCAATACTAAAAATATGCATGTGCATGCATATATACTAAACTCAAGTTATGAGTTGGTTATTATTGGAATAGAAATTACTGAAATTCCATTGGAAAATTTATCTTAACCTAGTACGGTGCTTGCTTACCTAGAGTCTTTGATGGTGCTAATGCAATAGTGATCATCATAACTTGATGCTAGAATGCCGCTAGAGACCATAGTTGTGTCATTAAGAACCTACAAGTCAATCATCATAGAATGATACCAGACACTTTGCTTGTGAGATAGACCTAAGGAATGCCTAGTTACCTAATTCCATATGTTCAAGAGTAACACAAATGGTGATGGCTAGGATTAGACCCCTAGACATCTACCAAAATACCCTCCTTACTATTTAGGGTTGCTGTTAAGGAAAGAACACTCTCCTACTTCTTTCGAAATCGTGTGCAAAAGGAATCTTGTACAATGTTCCCCCTAGTTTACTAAGGGGTATCAGTGCGGCAAGGAAGCTTACAGTTTCCTGGATGGCTTCTCAAGGTACAACCAGGTGCAAGTACATCCTGCAGACAGGCACAAGACTGCCTTTGCCACTGAGTGGGGTGTCTTTGCGTACATAGTCATGCCCTTCGGGTTGACCAATGCCCCTGCCACTTTCCAACGCCTCATGTGCACCATCTTTAAAGACATGCTTCGCAAGGAGTTAGAGGTCTTTGTCGACGATCTGTGTATCCATTCTACCTGGATCGACCACTTAAACAAGCTCTGGGCAGTCTTTGAATGGTGCCGCTTATATTGTCTCTCCTTGAACCCCTTAAAGTGCCAGTTTTGGGTGAAACATGGATGCATCTTAGGGCACGTGGTGTCAAAGAATGGCATTGCCACTGACTTTTCTAAAGTCAGAGTCATTGTGGATTTGCCACCACCCGGTAACTACAAGGGAGTTCAGTGCTTCTTAGGGCACACGGGATATTATCGACGCTTTGTACTAAATTACGCACTAATTGCTAGACCATTGTACAAGCTGTTGATAGTGTTTGAGTGGACTGCGGAATGCCAGCGCACATATGAGGAGTTGAAAAAGCTCTCACTACTGCACCAATTTTACGAGCCCCAGACTGGAGCATAGCGTTTCATGTACACATAGATGCCTCTAAGTTTGCTATTGGAGCCGTGCTATGCCAGCCGGGTGAACATAATCTAGACTACCCGATGAGTTTTGCCAGCAAGCAGCTCACAGAGACCGAGATGAACTATTCCACGACGGAAAGGGAAGGGTTGGCCATGGTGTTCGCGGTAAAGAAATTCAGGTATTACCTGTTGGCCACTCCCTTTGTCTTCTTTGTTGACCAACCATCAGGCCTTGCTATATCTTGTGAATAAGCCTTGCGCTATGGGACGCATAGCTAGGTGGTTACTCTTGCTACTGGAGTTCAACTTCTCTGTGGTTGTACGCAAAGGAAAGCAGCATTACATGGCTGACCACATGTCTCGCATACCCACAGGAGAAGCTGTTGGACAAGGCATACTGGACGATTTGCCGGATGCTCATCTCTTTAACTTGTCTAGCGAGAAAGAATTATTTAAAGCTGATCTGACGCCGTATTGGGCCGAAGACATAGTGCAAGTACTAGAGAGCGGACTACCTGAGCGGCCCATTGAGAAGGCCAGGCTGAGGAGGCTTATCCTAAAAATTCAGTCTTACCAACTGATAGCAGGCCAACTCTACAAGTTGGGACAAGACGGTTTATTGCGCAGATGCATATGTGAGCACGAGATGCACGACGCATTAAACGAAGCACATGGTGGGATCACTGGAGGACACTTTAGTGGGGACACAACAGCCCGAAAGGTGCTACAATCCCAGTTATGGTGGCCCACCCTATTCCGCGATGCAGCTAAATTTGTAAAGCACTGCGATGAGTGCCAAAGGACCAAAGTGCCTGTGCGAAAGGACAAGATGAAGTTGACCCCTGTCATAGCCCGACAACCGTTTGAAAAATGGGGCATCGATTTTATTGGACTTGTCAGTCCTGCAGCGCAATATTCCCAAGCTCGATACATCATTAATGAAGTGATTGCCCACTTGCTCTCTACCTTCCTAATAATTCATCGGAAGTCCTCTCCCTATTACCCTCAGGCTAATGGCCAAGCCAAATCCACAAATAAAATCCTAGTCAATGTGCTTACAAAAGTCGTGTCTACTTTGAGAAGTGACTGGGACAACAAGCTAATGGCGGCCTTGTGGGCCTATCGCACAGCTTATAAAACGGCTGTAGGACAGACGCCCTTTAGGCTGACGTACGGAACTGAAGCCATTTTGCCCTTAGAATTCTTCATCCCTAGTTTGAGGCTAGCAGTCCAGGAGCGTTGGGAGGGAAGAGAGGCTTGGACCAACTGCTTGGTGGAACTCAAGCGCTTAACGGAGACCCAACTCCTCGCCACTCACTCTCTGATTTGTGAAAAGGCTCGACGAAAGATGTGGTTTGACAAGCATGTCAAGCAGCGAGACTTCGAACAAGGGGGCCTTGTTCTGCTGTACTCGGTAAAAGGACATAAACAGAAGATGAAGTTTCGGGGGCTAGGGCCTTTCAGAGTCCGCATGATCGGTAGGACCGGGAATGTCGAGTTGGAGACACTTGACAGTGAAGGAATAGGCTTTTTTAACGGCAGCCGCATTAAGAAGTACTATCCTCCTTCACATCCATTACATGAGCCACCCATGCTAGAATCCCCACTGAATGTCCGCATGGCTACTGTAACTGACTTTACAGATCAGGACGAAGAAGCAGTGGCACCAGTGTACCTACGGATCACAATCGCAGCAAGAGCGGTGTATTCTTTCGATGCCTTGATTGATGAAGGGGCCAACTACAACATCTTGACGCATGACCATTGGACACGCATTGGTCAACAGACGCTACAACCCACTAATGGCAACCTCACCCCGTTTGGGGGTACTGCCTATCCACTCCTGGGGAAGTGCAAGGTACTCATTTTCATCGAGTCTGAAAGTTTACCAGCTTTCTTCCATGTGTTGCCTGACACTAAAGAAGTCGGTAACGTGTCACTATTGGGTCGCACCTTCAAGAAGCTAACGCACTGTAATGTGGATTACAACCTAAACCGCATTCATCTTGCTATCAGCAACGTCCGTATAGTGACGACTTTCAGCAAGGGCTGTCATGATTCCTCCACCATCACAACGCCACTGGTACAAATCCCTGGGACCACAATCCAGCCCAGGACTAACCTAGAGAAACCTGCGGCCTCGTGCCAGGCTTTTGACCCTAGGCCCAAACCCACCAAGAGTGCTCACAAGGCCAAGGAGCCCAAACTTATGTGGGTGCCAAAACGGAAAAAACCACATCCGGGTACACCACCCAAACGCAATCCTAACCGCCAACATCATCAGCCACCCTAGCCTAAGAGGCAGACTAGACACTATCACCATAGATACACAACCACGCCGCGATGGATTCCCAAGGATCTCTTGCGGGCACAAGGATATTACGAGGGCAACTCCTGGATTTGGGTGCCTAAAAATGGCCAGCTAAAAATCTCATCTACGAGCGATCTCACCCTAGTGCGGAAGGCTTGCAGACGTGATGCCCAGAACATAGTCAGCACGCCATTGCCAGCTGTGGCTTCTAGTAAGCCTCAGCTCATCTATCGACCAAAGCAAACGCCACAAACCTTAAACCTGCCTAATCTAGAGGACTTAACAAGCCCTATGACTGCTCACTCAGAACTCAAAACCCAGCACGACCCCCAGGCCCCTAGAGCTTCCTACAGTGCCTCAACGTGCTTCGAGTGCACAGCCCAACCGGTGACACTGATGAGGGAGTCACCACTATCCAGTCCAATTGCACCATCCCCACCAGCAAGTCTTAAACCTTCATACGCGATATGACCTTTCCTCTCCCTAGCTAAGGACCTTGCTGCAACCTCTGGAGATGACTTAATAACCTGCATCAAGATGCTAGACGAAACTTTCACCACATTCGCTAGAAGTTATGAGAGACTAGACCTAGGCCTTCTTGACATAACCCTTGCTTCGGAGGTTCGTGCATTACCATGCACTTGGGAAGAATACGAACTTATGACTACTAAATCCCCCAAAATCGCTGCCGAACTGATAGCAAATGATGAAATCTCAAAGGAGCAAGCGGCCCTCAGACGCCTAGTCCCTTCATATCGAAAGCCTCCTCGTTCTGTTTTCCTGAACATGAGATGCACGAGCTCACGCAGATGGCAAGCTTGCCTTCCACATTCTTGCAGTAGTGGTTTGCTTTGAGAATCCAATGGGAGAAAAAAGGTTGCCGAATAATGACCAATGCTGAGCAATGCAGGGTAGTTAAAACCATTGAATATGACCCCACTTATGTGGCACCCATCTCGTTTAGGGTTTTGGCCATCACCCGCAATCAGCATTTGGACGACCCACCCCTATATTGACCAATTCCTCACGGAAGAGGAATTACATGTCGCCAGCCACCTTATTACTGGAGATCTATTTCATGTTGTCCTGACCTATATTTCCCAAGTCTCTATCCAACCAGTTGCTCTTGATTGTCATGCTCAACTGGAATACAATCCAAAATTCTACACGTGGCTTCTTCACACATAAAGTCCTGCCCAAACAGGACCCACGCCTTTCACCTTTTAACCCCAATCCTAGGAAGGATTCTTCTCTCAAAGGGGGCATGGTAAAGTAAAAGTAGTGAAAGGCATAAGCATTAGTATGAGAAATGGCTTCCAAAAATTCAGTCAAGAGTTTTTATTCTCGCATAAACAGCAAAGTGCTATGTGAAAAATACTAACGGAAGTTACGAATTATGGCAGGAGCAGAAAATGTCGCAGCAAGACCGCGCCCATCGACTCCCGTTCACTGACGAGGAAAGGGAGCTATATTGCATCCAATTGGAGAACCATGCCTTCGGCCAGCTCAAGTTTCGAACCATCCACAACATCGGAGTCGTGGTGGCGAAGGAGGAGGCAACCAGGAGGGTAATGGAACAGTGCAACCTTACAAGGTACATTGAAAAATTCTCACAGGAGCCGGATCACTTTAAATGCGTAGAATTCCTCAAAACATACAATCCGAACCAGGAAGGTGGCATTGTAACATTGGGCCGAGGAGAGGGTGCAAAGCAGGTGCAAGTTCGCGGCTGGACCCAGCCTTGGTGGAAAAGGCTCTGGGATTGGTACCTAAGACAGAAAGGTTACAAAAAAGGGATGTTTATGCCTTGTTGAAAATGAAGAAGGAAGAGGTACTCACGAACGACGGCATAAGCATCCAGGACATCCCTGACACTGACACCAGGCTACAAGCCAAGTTGGTGCACGTGCTCTTCTCCAGCCAACGTTACAATTCCTTAATGCATCGAATTAGCGTGCCAATGCTGGAGAATGTAGCAGCCCACACTCTAGACGAGGTGGATTGGAATGGCTACATGCGAAAGACGATTGATCAAGCGGCCAAGGCACTAGCCCTAGGAAGTGCACCAACAGGAGGAGAATCCCCGGCTTCTAAGGTGACGGAAAGGAAGAAAGCCTCCTCCAAGGCCTCTTTCATCGGCTACGGAGGAGTCTTGACTGCACTCGTTCAGGAGGCAGTAAGGGCAGCACAGGAGTCGGAGGAGGGAGAAGGAGAAACGCTGGAGAAGTCGCCCCCTCGACAGGACAAAGACAGGTCCACCGACAGAACGGAAACAGAAGAAGAAGGGGAGGGACAAACTAGTAAGAAGACAATCAGGACAACGAAGAAGAAGGCGGCGTAGGGGAAGAAGAAGAGTGATAAAGGCAGGAAGAAAGAACGGGAAGACTTGGAAAGGGCGAAGAAGGAATCCCTGAAAGAGCAAAGGAGAGAGAGAGAACAAAGAGGCAGGAGGAGCAGAGGGAAAAAGAGGAGTTACAGAAAGAAGGAAGGAGGAGGAGGACCTGGCGGAGGCCACCCGACGGTCCATCGAACAGCAGTGCCGAGCAGACGAGCTAAGGAACCTGAGCCCATGCAGAGAAGAGGGGCCAGGATCCAGCACACAGGTGCCAGAGTTCACGCCACCTCTAGTCTCAAAAGGCAAAGGCAAGGCCCCGCTCCATCCGATCCCTACCCTCCTGGTACCTCCCGTGGAACTCATCACTATTACCCCCAGCATCCCCACTAGTGTAGATGTGTCAAATTTCGTGGCGTGGATGCAGTATTTTATTAACAAAGAAATGGGCCAGGGGCAGAGCACGGACACTATGGCCACAGGACAGAAAAGGCCAGCCACGCACATAGAGTCTAGGCAAGAGCCCAAAAAGCAAAAAGTCGAAGCCTCCACCTCGCCCATTCACGCAACGATGATGCCACCGGCTAATTACGACGAATACGTCGCCAAGCTGCTCTCCCAATTGGAGAGAGCGAAGGAGGAACGCAAAATAGCCGTGGCTGAGTTGGCAGTCGAGAAGGAAACCCTGGCCGCCTTCTAGCTGGACAAAACAAGAATGATAGCCTTGCAGTAGCGTGAAATTGCAGACCTGAAACAGGAACTGAAGGCTAGGGATGAGAGGGAGGAACATTGGAGGCAGCTACTCGAAAATGAGATGCAAGAGTTAGTGAGCTGCAAAGAGGGCACAAGCTCCTAATAGTGCAGTACCAGGAGCTTGTGACGAAAGCTGCAGAGGTGGATGCACTCAGGGCGGAGCTGAATGCTAGGGACGAAGAAAGGCAACGGGGCATGGAGGAGCAAGAGAAGGAGCTCAAGCGCCTAACAGATCAGCTAACCTCTAAACAAGCTCTAAATGAGAAGAACAAGAGAGGCTAGTTAGGGAACTAGAGGATTATGGACAGAAAATCATGATGCTGACCTTAAGACAGGGGGAGGGCCTGGAAGCAATGAACAAAAGGGCGGAGGAGTGGGCCGCGCACAACGAGAAGAGGGTGAAGACCCTGGCCCACTGCCTTGCTCTAACAGAAAAAGAGAAAATCATCGCAGAGAGCAAGGCGGAGGCAGCCCAAGTGGCCTTCAGCGCTCAACAGAAGGCCTTCCTCAATACCATCTTGGACGCCACCCACACGGCACAAGGAGAGCCACTAGAAGTGGTGCAAAGGAAGCTCGGCATGGCAAGAAGAGCCCTACACGCTGGACTACAGATGCCACCACTACCGGCGGAGGTTAGGCTGAGTTTGGAGGAACAACGAAAATACCTGATGAGGGCCGGCCTGACCCCCCCAGGAGATAGATGCCCTCGAGTTTAGGAAGAAGCAGTACATAGCAGAACGGCAGGGGGAAGAAGTAGAGCTGGAAATCGATGTGAATCGATTCAGGGAAGAAGTGGTCCCGCAACCCCCCTCGCCACAGGTCCAAGATCCGCCACAAGAAGATCTAGCTGCAGAAAGAAAAGCCATCTCTAAAGAAAGGCGGAAAAAGCTGGTGGAGGAGGCCAGACAAAGACTGAGAGCCAAACCAGCCGTGCTACCGTCCGCGCCTCTCCCTCCGTACCCAGATGATTTTCCCACGGGATTCCACGCAGAACTGGTGGTGTGGGAGGTCCAGGAACCCCGCTTCCTTGCAGACTTTTCCTCATGTCCTGACCCCGCTTTTATAACCACGTGTAACTATCTTAGGCTACTTCTTAAGCAGGACCTAACTCCACAAGAGCGTGGCCTACCTCCCCTATTCTTTGACCCTAATGCCATAGATAATTGTGCCATGGCTCGTCTCATGATGAGGGCTAGTCTCCTTTCCTCTTTTGCCTAGCCCTCCTAGAGGACATGAACGACAGCCAGTTCACTAGATGCAACCACCCCTTTCTCTCCACTACTTCCCTTCATGTCCGCATGAATCTAAAAAATTACATGCAGAGTTGCCAATTTTTGATCAAGTCTCTCCGCCCCCCTTCTCCTCCTCATTCCGACTAAGACACTTAGGCCTACGTATCCTCTCAAAAAAAAAAAAAAAAACGCAGTCACTGCACCTAGGGTTCTCCCTAGCCACCTCCCCCACTTCACCCTTAGGGCACATCAAGGGCAGGACTTTCAGACCTGTCACCCTAAGGCTCGCACCGCACCACCAACGAAGCACAAGCTGGGTCCTCAAGTGTGGGACGTTACCAAGGGCTTGCCCAAGGTTAGACCCATCTCCCAGTTCCACTGCCACGAGCACAACACACTACACGGCAAGCAGCACACCCCTTAGGGAGGGCACAACTTTTCTTGCAGGTTATGTTGACTCTCAAGAAATGGCTACCCGTGGAAGACCATCACCCATGGCACCCTTTAATGACCCAAAGCGTGCCGGCCTCCATCCATCTGCCTAGTGGTGCTGATGGCCACCATGATCGAACCAACTCGAGGTAAGACTACCATTGGCATAGATCTTGGAACTGCATCCTCCAATGATCCATGCCCTACGCCTCAAGATCCACGGATAGCTTATTGATTCCACCGGCCCAAGGACCTTCAAATCCAAGACACGGTTCTTCAATCGAAGCCACGGGTTTCAAGTCGAACAGAGTTCGAGGGGTTTTACCAGAATAAAACCCTCCAATACCATCATCGCATTGCTTCAAGCGCTTCTCATACTCACAAGACGATCGGCTACACCCGTGTGACAGATGCCAAGTGTCTTCATGGAGATTAACGCACGCCGGACTCGCCCTGGGTCATCATCCCTAACCACCCACCTACCTGTTCCACCTATCAGCCGACCTAACTTGCCCCCTTGTCCCACTGTAGTGCCATGGGACTGGCACTTGGCTAGGAGGGGGGTAATGTTACCGTGTTTCCGACCGCGTTACCGTAGCACAAAGGAGCAGAAATTGGGAAGAAGGAAAAATAGCAAAAAAGGTGCAAAAGCAGAAAAAGGCGCCTTGACTGGCAACCAATCCCTAAAAAATTCAAATGTTCAGACACGACCCTCAAGAGGCTTTGGTGTTGGGCCACGGCAACGAAAGAGGAAAAGGTGCACCATTAAAATGCGGAAGTGCCCCCAAATCTATGTGAAAGAGTGCCAGGCTCGCTCCTGTACAAAGTGTATGCATCCTTGATCTTAGCCAACATCTAGTCAAACCTCTATGTCATTGTGACACCTATTGCAATTGGGTGGCCTAAATATCTTAGCACCACTCTTGGATTAACTCTCTTGAAATAAAATGCATCTAATAAGATTGATTTTGGAGCATGATGCACATGAGAAATTATTGTATGTTACCTAGAATTCCTTGATAGACCTTTCTTCCATTGGTATTAGGTTTGAATCATCATTTGCAAATTTTTTTGTAACAAATGTCTCTCCATTAGGGAGACCAAGCCCTTTGTTTAGCCATCTAATCATGTATTACACAAATCAAAGGCTAAATGGCTAGCACAAATAGAAGAGGACCAAGTGGGCATCCATCCCACCCTGAGTGCTACAATGAGAACCCTCAAGATAGTTGATATTAACAGACACCTTTGCTAAAGTATTCTTAAATAGAGCTTGGACCATGGAGTAGAAATATCCCCAAATCACATATGTGCAAGAACTTTAAACATGAAGCTCTAGAAAACCCTATCATACACTTTTTTACAATCCATATTAATGAGGAAAAATTTCCCTTCCTCTCCTGTTGTTTCCCAATCCATCATTAGGATTAAATTCAAGATGAAATCCTAAATTCTTTGCCCTTGAATAAACTACTATTGCCTTGGGTGCACAAGATCACACAATAAATGTTTTATTCTCCATCCTTACTTTTTACCTATTGGTGAGAGACTTGGGGATCCATTTCACTTATCCTTTTTTTAATCTCCTTAGACACCTCCCCCTGAACTCTGAAGTGATTTAACAATCTTCACATATCATTAGCAATAACTTCCTAAAACTCCTAATAAAATTCAGCAAGCATTCCATCCGATCTAGGTGCTTTTCCAACTTTCATCTTCTTTACAATTAACTCTAACTCTTACAGTCTCAAAGACTGAGCAATCAACATTGTCATTTCCATTGGAACTCGAGTAGTAACTTTGTCTACTAGAAACTCATTAGTCTTGTTGGCAACCATCTCATTATCATATACATGGTATCCAACAATGTCCTAGAGAAACTTGTCAAAAGATTGGGCAATGTCCCTATAGGCCCATAAGTTCCCGGTCTTCTTCATCTTCCGCATGTATTAGAGCATCTTTCTTTTGCTTTATTTTTCAAAGCATCAAAGTAGAATTTATGAAGTGCCTCACCATGCACATCCCACTTGACCTTTAGTTGGATTTTGGCAACCTCCCTTCTAGCTTGGTTTTGCATGCATTCTTTAAATGCTATTACTACATCATACTTTCCCCTCCTCCTTTGTGCCTCATTTCTACTATAGCCCTTAGAGAAGGAGATGACCTCGATCATGCACGTGCCCCAATCGACTCCTTTGTGCCTTATTTCTACTATACCCCTTAGAGAAGGAGGTGACCTCAATCATGCACGTGCATCAATTGACCTATGGAAGCTATTCCTTGTGACTCTAAATGCACCAAACAATGTGGCAATAACTGTCTTCCTATAAAAAAGACATGTTTATTTTGAAGGGAGGAGGAGATTCTTTACCCGTAGTAGTCTTGATCATTGTTAGGGTTACTTAAAGTATATTATGGTCCAAACTGACTACATTTAGGAGAAGGATAGTCTAGCGGTATTCTTTGTAGCAAGCAAAGTGTTCATGATGAAGGGTCAAATCTCCATGAGTAGTGAGAAGGCTCTCATGACTTGTTTACACCCTTAGCTAAATCTTCTTTGCAACTAACTTTAAAGAAAATCCTTGATCTTATCTAGAATTATGTCAATTCAAGGAAGAGTTTGGGAACAATATGTGGAGAAAGCAAAAGGCATATCAAAATGTCAAGTTGTGATTCCTACCCAACAAGAGGTAGTGGATTACAAGGTTCCAACTATTCATGTGGAATATTTAGGAACCAAATTTGATGTGTTTCTTGATGGATGTTCAAGGCTCAATATTATCCATGACGAGTTTTATTTGACTCATAAGTTATAGAGTTTTAGTACCTGCACCATTTAAAGTTAAAATGGTAGACTAAAGGATACGTCAACCTCTCAATACTTTATGAAACTAGTTGATTAGAGTAGCATGTCTAAATTTCAAGTCGAGTTTTTTAGCACTTATGATGGAGGTATTAGGAGACTCCCATTAGATTTTATTGGGAAGACCATGGTTCTGACTATCAAAAATCAAACAAGATTGGGGTGTAGACATAGTGATTATCGCTCATCGGGTGAATGAGGTAAAATTCTCCACAACTAATCAAGTAATTTTGAAACCTAAATCTAGGCCTTCAATGGCTCAAACCATAAATGTGGCACTAAGATAGGTGATGATGAAGAGGAGCTATTCTTGCAAGCTAATGCTACTATCATCCCTATGTTTGAAGTTGATGTGGAGCATATCTTAGTAAAATGCAATGTATTACTTGCAACTCTCCTATGCAAAAAACCACAATTCCATTGCAAGAAATAGAAAATCTGTTGCATGAAATTGTAAATATGCTAAAAGAAAGTGGTAACCTGATGCAAAAAAGCAGTAATTTGGAGCAACTAGCTAGTAATTCCACGCAAGAAAACGAAGATAGTGATGAAGAAGTTCAAAAAGTGCAAGATAAGTAGTAAACATAGACAAGAGAGGGTACTAAGTGCAAGATAAGTAGTAAACATAAACTAGAGAGGGTCTAGAGAAAGCTAGTCAACAAGCTATAATTGATGTAAAACTAAAATTTGAGCATACCATGAGTAAGTCAACAAGGGTATTGGAAGATGATGTACAAAAGATGAATTTGGATATACTGAAATAGGTTCGAAGCCAATCAAAATGAGTACTTTTGTAGACGAGGATTTCAAGTGGTGGTTTATACAACTTTGCCAAGAATTCCAAGTTATATTTTCATGGGAATACACAGACATGAAAGGGTTTGATCCTAAAGTGTGGCAACACTACATCAATTTGAAAGTGGATGCCAAACCAATCATGGACAAGAGGTATAGAATGAATCCCAATTATGCAAATCAAGTGAAAGAAGAAATCGATAAGCTCCTAAGTGTTAGATGTATTAAACTGTAAATTAGGTAGCATGGTTGTCACCAATAGTGGTTATCATGAAGAAGAATGAAAAGATTGATGTTTGTGTAGACTACATGAAGTTGAATGATGCTACTACAATGGATCCTTTTCCACTCCCATTCATAGATTCTTTGTTAGATGATGTTGCAGGTCATGAGATTTACAACTTTCCCAATGGTTTCTCAAGGTATAATCAAATAAGAATACACCCTCATGATATGGATAAGATGGCATTCATCATCAAGTTGGGAGCTTTTGTGAGCACAATTATGAAATTTGGATTGAAAAATGGTCCATTGAAATTCCAAGGAGCATGTCATAAAACATTTGATCCATACCTTACTACATTTATGAGGGTGTTCATTGATGACTTTTGTCAGTGTTTGGAAAGAAGATGGATCAATTGCAACATTTGAGATTATGCTTTGAAAGATGTCAAAATTTTGTATTAGGAGAGATTTAGACTCACTTTTTGGCTTTGTAAGAATTGCCACATCATCATCCTATTAAAAGAAAGGGGCCCACTGATAACTATATCCATTCTACATCAAGACTATATCATATAACATATCATTTGAAAGGTCTTGATAAGAGGATTCTAATCCATGAACCTTCAATAAATTTGGAGTTTATGTGCTCAACTTATGGCCTTGATGAGAGGATTCTAATCCATGAACCTTCAATAAATTTGGAGTTTATGTGCTCAAGTTATGGCCTCTTGACCAAAAAGTAACCTTAAAAGTTCCATAATGGTATCCTTACCCTCATTTGTCCTTATGGAATATTTCCTAAAGTCCCAAAGAGCTTAAAAGGCCCAAAAGCAAGCCCAAATCTCCCCTAATGGGATATCATTAACTTCTTTCAAATTAGTATTAGTTGCTAAGAAGGGAGTCTTATTGGGATACATAATTTCCAAAGAAGGTATGGCAATTGACCCTAGAAAGATCCAATCAATTTAGAAGATTGCAATACCTACAATAGTGCAAGAGGTCATGAGGTTAGTAGATCAAATGATGGCACCGCGGGTGTCTTAGATACTTAGCACATATTGTACTCCTCTTACTTTTCTTACTAGAAAAGATGTTTAGTTTGTATGAGGGATGACCAAGAAAAGGCAAAAAACATGTTGAAAGATATGCTGGTTGTAGCTCCAATCTTGCAACCTCCACAATGGGATCTTCCATTTCATGTTCTTGTTCATGCTTGAGACATTGAAATTGGGGTAGTCATGAAGTATGAGAAAATTGCAAGATGGGTTAGACATGTTTATTATGTTGGTCGGAGGCTAACAATAGCAAAGCGTAATTATACTATAACGGAAAGAGAAGCCTTGGGTATGATCTTTGCATTGCAAGCTCTCTCTATTTATTGGGAAACCCATTGGTATCTCATGTTGACCACCAAGATTTGTTATATTTGATTAACATATTTCTTGATAAAATATGAAGAATGGTTGTATAAAATATGATGCATAGTTAACAAATTAAAAAAGTTAATAAAAAAATTATATAAGTTAAACAATGAAGAGACATACATATGCAAACTTCTTACCATATAGTGAGTGAAGTGTTGATCACCCAACCTTTTGTCATTACCTTTTTAAAAAGGTTCAATTGGTTTTTAAAGTCTTTGAGATAATCATCATTCCATTTAGTTTTATCACAATAAAAAACTACTTTGTCTAGTGTTTCCCAAACATTGGCTTTTCTATTATGAGCTTGTCCATTATTAGCATGATCCTTAATTGCATTATGTAGGGACTTCCACTGATTGTATCTAATAGTTGAGCTACCATTCCTAGATTTTATCTTACCAAGTCTTCCATGAAAGCCTAGAAACCTTATAGCCTTCACTCCACTATTAGATGACTTTTTGGGGACACATTTGCCATGCTTAGACTCTTGAAGATCTGGTTCAATAATAACATTACCACCATGTAAACTAATTGGAAATAAGACTTTTTCAATCTTTATTATAGCATATATTCTAGCTTTGATAATAGCTTCAACTTCCATGCAAACCCTATATAAAGATGAACAAGCTTTTCAATTATCATGCAAAGTGCATGAAGTTTACAGATATTTCATTCACTAAAGGAATATCTAGGACTGGCTTAAACTGTGGATCCTTGTTGCGCCTAGAGGGAGCTCTATTATAATTGCTTAAGTTCAACTCTATGGCTAGGGACATGCAATATAAGCAAAGGAGTTCTAGAGTTGGCTCCCTTTGACACATTATACATACATTTGAGTGTCTTTAAGTCACCAGCTATATGCCACTCAATCTTATAGCTCCCAAATCATTTAATAAGTAGATATTCTCTTGCATGCTATCTCCTAATAATATTAGATATTGGTGTTTGATGAAAAATCCAATACAATATATTAAAATTCTCTGTATCTACTTTGAATGCTCATAGCCATCAGATATTATGTTCAAACTAAACACTAAATGATATTGACTGATTGCAATGACTTGATGAAAGTGTTCTATTCATCAAAGTAATATAGACTTTTTCTATTGTTGTGCACTTTAGAATCTCACTTTCATCAAGTTTAACCACAAATCTAGCCACTCCTTGTACCTTTTCTAGTGACAAGTCATAGAATCTGATCATTAAACATTGTAGGGTGGAAAAGTTAAGGAAAATATTGTTGAAATCATAGAATACAACTTCCTTTTTCTTGCCCTTGAAGTTAGCCTTGATATGGAAAGACTCACCTAGAATCTCCATCACTTTGTTATTCACTCTTTGTCTGATAGTTCTAACCACAGATGGCCATAGAAGTATGCAATTGCATACATGTCCTTCATATTTGGTTGTAAAAGCTAGAAAAGTTGCATATAAGCATCTTGGTTGATACCAATACTATCTAGTATCTTCTACACTAACTCAATATCCAAAGAATGATCCTTTATAAATGACTCCAAGGATTATATTTTTGCCTTTTTAAAATTTTCTTCTCCAAAACATCTTTTGAAGCTACTAATGGAAGAAGATAGTAAAAATGAGATTCTTTTAAAGGACCTCTTTCACTTGCATTCAATTGAACAAGAGACCTAAAGAAATTAACATCACAAATCAATATAATTAATCATACAAAAAGCTACATTTAATATTTTAAAGTGAAAAAATATAATTGTTGCTTGGATTCTTTTACTACAATCACCTCCTTCTTGTTTGAGACTCTCAATATATTTAAGAGCCCTTTGTCGATTTCAAAGGCCTAAAATAGTTTACTTTCATTGACAAGCCTGCCATCTAACCAAAGATTAAGATTCTTATTTCCTTCAAACCTGAGTATATGTTTTGTAGGCTCTGTAATAGTAATGGATTTTGTTGTCTTCCTTATTGGTTCATACTCATTATCCAACTCAATATGAAGATGACAAAGAGGTATTTTACTGGAGCTATAGAGATAATTGGATGGTTGATCCATAGCTAAGGATGTGACTAGAAGATTGGATTGAAAAACTATATCAATTAGAAACAAGAAGGAAAACAAAGAAGAAACTAGTAAGGAGGGGAAATAAAGAAGAGAGTGAGAATGGAGGGGAGTAATCAAACGTTGAAAAAAAATTCAAATTGGATATTAGTTTTCACTTTAATGAGGATGAGTAAGATCTTCATTATGACAACCTTTGTCACCTTTATGGTGACCTAAATTTCTAAGTTTGATGTGACCATGAGAATATCATGACAATGACTTAATAATGATTTTTGATATATTTACTTACCAAAATATAATTTTTTTAAAATTTAAAAGTGATTTTATTTTTTTAACATTTTCTCTCTTTGGGCCCACTTACAAGGCATTTCGAGACTTGAAAACTCCCCTAATGCCTTAGATATGTGACTCAATGTTTAAGCTGCCAAAGGGTAAAAGCTGAGAAGGTCAAACTTCTAAATGAACTACATCCTCTTGATATTCCATAGATAAAGTGGGAATATATTAGTATGGATGTTATAGTTAGCTTACCTAGTATTCAAGGAGGCTATGATTCTATCCTAGTAATAATAGACATGCTTACCAAAGTAGCTCATGCTATGCTAGTTAAGACAACCCATAAAGCCTCTAATACTACAAGGATCTTCATTAATGGTATATTCCACCTTCATGGATTCCCAAAAAGGATTATTAGTGACTATGACACTCTCTTTACCTCTAAGTTCTAGACTAGTATTTTTCAACCCATTGAAACTTACTTATGCTTTAGCACAATAGCCTACCATCCACAAATCAATGGGGGAAAACTGAAAGGGTAAACCAAGTGTTGGAGGATATTCTAAGAGCCTATTGTGAGCAAAGAGCCAACAAAGTGTATTTAGTACTTACAATTGGTAGAATATGCCTACAATGCTTCCTTTCAACAAAGCATTAAAATGACTCCCTTTCAAGAAAAATATAGGTAAGAATGCTTATCACGTTTACTTCTCTGATTCATCCATAAAAGTTGAAGCTTAAAAAAGAATGCTAGACGATATGCAAGAGCAAGTCAAGGCTATTTAGTAAGACATAAAAGTTACATAAGATCGACAAAACACCTACACCGATCCAAAAAGGACTAACTGAGAACCTTAAAGGAAGGCAATATGATTTTCCTAAGGGTCCGCCCTAAGAAAAGCTCCCTATTTCTTAGGAATTTCGAAAAGTTAAGTTTGAGATATTGTGGGTCTTATAGGATCATAAAGTGCTTAGAAACTCATGCATATAAACTCGATTTACCCCCTCATCTTAAGATTCAACATGTATTTCATATTATTTTACTCAAATATTATGTTCCCAACCTTGAACACATCCTTGATGATGAACAAGCTGTAATTCCAACCTAAGGAATCCTAGAAGTTCGGCGCCTGAGAGGATCCTAGAAATCATGAAGTAGCCCTTGAGGGATCCTACTTTACAAGAATTATCAATGCAATAGAAGAACTTCCTAGATGAGGATGCAACTTGGATGGAAGAATCCATCCTTTTAAAAGAACACCCCGAGTTTCTCTCGAGATTCGATTTCTCTAAGGGGAAGGGAATATAACATACTCAATTTTTTCCAAGGAAATATACTTTATTCTCATCCAAAAAATAATTAATATTTATGAGATTAATATACAATTTTAATAAATTAAGTGTAAGTTTTTAAATATATTTTATTAAAAATTAATTTTCAATTTTCAAATATTTAACATTGAAATTTCTTACACTAAAAAACTAGTGTTTAAATTTATTTTAAACATTTAAAACTTTTATAAATTTATAAAAAATTATTTCAAAGTTTTAAAGAAATTTTTATCAATTATATACATTTTTCTTTCAATTTTCTTCATTAAAAAATTTCTCAAAGTTTTTTTTTTCAAAATATTTATCTATAAAAGAGAAATATATATATTATAATACTACTATAATTATTAATTAACTATTAATTTAATTTAAAAAATTAAAAAAACATGAAAAAAACTAAGATTTACTTACCTTAGGGAGTAAACGGGGTAAGAAAGAGAGGAAAAGGCAGTGCTTTTTATGCTGCATGTATGTGCATCATCCTTCTTGCCACCCCCCCGCCCCCCCCCCTCCTTCACCCCAAAAAAGAAAAAGAAAAAATAATAAGAAATATCAAAATCTCTTCCCTTTCCTCCCCCCCTGCCCCCACCCTAAAAAAAAAGGAAAACTATAAGAAGCTAGGAAGATATATTTTGGTGTGAAATCATCAATAATACCTTGTTACACTAACATAGGTATAAAAGATATGGGACATGTAAATTTTGACATATTTTTACAATAATATAACTATTAGCTCTCACCTCGCCTTGTTGTTCATAGCTTCCATGACTTCTCTCTTCTTTCCTATCTTTCTACTCTTTCTCTCTCCTCGTCACTCATTCTCTCTCCTTTGCTCTTCTTTCTCTTACCTCTCAACTCTCTCTTCTTAACCAGTGGTATCAAAGCTTAGGCTTTTGATCCATTTGATTTTTTCATTTTCAGAAATATTTTATCCAATTTTCCACCATTAAATCTTGGATATACATGGTAGGTACTTGCAAGCATTCTACTGGGAGCAAGGACTAAACTTGGGGCTCTGACAAAGATCTCAGAGAGATGTAGCTAAGCCATGGCTAAAATAGTAGGTCATGGACCAATTTTTACCTATTTTGAAGAGCATTTTGGAGAACTATGGCTAATTGGGGTTAGCAGAGCAATAAGTGAAATGCCACCAATCTAATCTTCATTCTCAATAAGATAATATCTCCCTTGCTTGTGGTGCTTCAACTGGTCTATTATGCAAGTGAAAGCTTAAGAAAATTGTAAAGATTGGTGGCATTCTCTTCTTCTCCAACTTTTGAGACACCCTAGCTATGGCAACCATGAAAGCTTGAGTCCAATCTTCAGCTTCTCTCAAATTTCTTGAAGATTCTTAATCATTTCAGCCATGACACTCATTCTTGTGAAGATTCCTTGAAGAAATTGCAAAGACTGAGCAAGATTGCAACTTCAAGAGCTTCCATGGAGTCAAGACTGGGAGCAAATGGGTTCAAGGCTTCAATCTCAAGCTACTGAGGCTTCAAGCTTACTTTCAAGCATTCAAGAAACAAGGATTGAAGGTTATTTCATTAACATTAAGCAACCGAATGCTTATTCAAGCATTTGGGATTATTCAAGTCTTCACCAATCTATAGACGAGGTATTTCTCTTCAATTCTTGATCTATCTTATCTATCAATTTGTTAAGTCTCATCCATTACATTGAGAAATTTAAGAATTGAAAAGTTCCCATCAAATTTCTATCCTCCATTGGTTAGATCAGCCCATTTATGGAATACATTGCTCTCTTGATTTAAATAGTGAATTAGAAGCTTTTGCTTAAGCTTTTAGCATTGCATTCAATCCTATTGATTGAAGAATCAATTGATTTATTGAATTCCTTACTCTAATCATATACCTTGGTGATGTTGATTCATGGTAAAATTTATAAAAATCCATTGTAAAGGGCAAGTCAAGCAGTGAGTCACTACATGGTAAGATATTCTCTCTACTCATTTTGCCAATTTCAATCCTATTGCATCTCATGGAATGAGCTGAATTGATACTTTTAGTAATGCATATCATGTTGATTGATTAGAGTAGCATGTCTCTACCATATTGAGATTATGATTGATGAAAAAGGTGGATGTCAGGGGAGATAGTAGGACAATAGAGAGGTGACCCTCCCCCACTATTAAATATCCTGAAGGGATACAATCGACTAACCTGAGGGGAACTTTATCCACCTTTTGATGATTCAAAGCTCGTGTAGGGAGCATGTCCTACCATTTTATCCCTCACACAAGTACCATGAGTGGAGAATTGAAGATTCAAGTGCTTACAAATATTCAAGTCTCTTGAAGATCAAAATAGGGTGAAATAGGGCCATTATATGACACTGTAAGGTATGAATAGGTCATTACAAGTACCATCATCATCATTGGGGTGCATATGCAAGTACTACAAGTTAGCTACAGGCTCTACCCAGCTCCCACATAAGGTTCAGTAGCCCTTTAGTATAACCATTTTGTTCCCACATGTGGAAACATGACACTTATAGGTTGAAATAGAGTGCAGGCCTGGACAATTTAGCCTTAGAGATTAGATCACATAATTTTTTGTTTTAAGTTTCTTATGATGTTCTACTAATAATTTTGAAGAGGGAATTGTTGGCTTTGGTTTAAACTAAAAATTTTGGAAATTGAAGTTTCTTAGCTCAAGTTATAGCTGATTTACAAACATGAGGTCTTGCAAGGTTGCACTACAATGACAGGTTACAAAGGAAAGAATAAGTCCCAGGATGAATATACCCAATAAATTAGAGATACCTTGCTGGAAGCACACCTCAAGAGATCCTTGAAGAGAATCAAATGCAATGAGAAGTTCGTGCTCTTAATTATACCATGTGTGAACATGAGAATAGATATGCTCAAATGCATAGAGTTATTATCCAAAGTTGAGCAAATGGTCTTATTCAACCATCAAACAAAGTTTTCTATTGAAAAATTCGTGGATTCCACAACCTAACCAAAGTCTTCAATTGACAAATTGGTAGAGTCCAATGCACAAATTATGACTCAATTCTCTCAATGGATGCAAATGCAAATGGGAACCAAGGATGCTAGGGAGAAAGCACAATTAAATAGTGATCTATTAGTTCCACTTCTTCAGCCACCTAATCTTAATGGTCAAAGTCAGTATTGGACAAAGAGGCATTCCAAATAGTCAATATAAAGTAGGAGAGACTTTATAAAGGAATGATGAATAAAGGTTTTAGAGGTCCTCTGCAATTTGGAAGATTCTAAACTAATTCTTAGCCACATTTCGGAAGAGTACCATCTCATACCTTTTCATGAGAGGAAATTGAAAGATAAAATAATTTTGGTAAATTACAATGAGCAGCCATCTTCACCATCCGACTTAGAGAAATGGATTTGATGCTAGGAGGCATATTCCACGGTGGATTTCGTGAGGTTTTTATTCCACGGTGGATACGGTGAGGTTTTTCAGTGGATTCCGTAAAACTATATGTATTTGTCGGGGTTCGTACACAAGGTGGATTCCTTGTGCAAGAAGTTGACGAGGAAGCATGCCCTTTTTGGGCATCAGATTAATTCAATGTGCCCGTGGGTGATTCCATAGCGGGTGATTCCACAAAATACATATCTGAATTAATGGACGTTTATGAGTTTAGAGTAGTGCATTCGTATTAAAATAAGGTTAGGACAGAGTACTGTCAATACCAGCGTATTCCTGGTGGTGAAGAACTCCCTGCTGTGCTGTCAAATCATGAAGGACCACTCCCAGGAGGCGGAGGACCATCTCTCAAGCTCCTTTGTAAAAACGTTTTTTCTTAGAGAAGGCAGATAATAAACTTTCATTAAGATTGAGTTTAATAAGCTTAATAAGCTTAAGAAAAAGCTTAAGCTTCCAATTTCAACATCGACGATGGAAGGATGTACTAAACAAAACCAAATTTGACGACGACGTCCTCTCGTCTTGCGTGCTGCCAACGATTCAATTATGCTTTTCTTTATAAAGCTTAAAAATTCTAAAGCTTAAAGCTAAGCCTTATTAAGGCTAAAGACTCAATCTTCAAACTCTTCCATAGTGGGAGTTCGCCCCTAATTAATCTCGAATCAGTTTTGCAACTCGAACAAGCCTCTGTCTACCTGCAAATTGACAGAGTCAATTTCCAGCAAGCAGACTGCCATACGAAGACTATATAGAAGACGTATTTGCTTGGAAGAAGATCCCTGTCATCAATTGCTGTACCGCAAAAGAAGCGAGATTTAAAAAAAACCAATTTAAAAAAAAAGGAAGCCTTGTAAACACAAATTTGAGCTACGCTCATCCCTCTAACGAGATTTCGAGTGTGTAAGGTTATTTGCGATTTTGCAAGATGTCCGATCAAAACATGGAATATTTTATGACCGAAGGTGATTTACTTGATGCTAGGAGGCATATTCCACTGTGGATTCCGTGAGGTTTTGCGGTGGATTTTGTAAAATTATATTTGTTGCCAGGGCTTATACATAAGGTGGATTTCTTGTGCGAAAAGTCGATGGGGACGCTTGTCCTTTTCGGGCGTCTTGTTAATTTAATGTGTAAGTGGGTGATTCCATAGTAGGTGATTCCACAAAATACATATTTAAATTAATGGACGTTTATGAGTTTAGAGTGCGCACTGGTAATAAATTAAGGTTAGGATTGAGTTCTAACCAATTTATTTATTTTGTAGCTGAAGACTGCTAGGTATTCACTTTTTTTGGTTTAATTTTATTATTTTCTAACAATTGTGAATGCTTCAGTTGATGTGTAGAGTAGGCAGTGGTGGCGTTGGCAAGCACTGGTGGGCGATAGCGTGTATACAAGTTATTTAGAAAAAATTATCATTTTGATGGATGCGCATCTTAGGCATGGCGCCAATATTTATTTTGACATGCTTATTTATTGAAGCACTTGACATTTATTTATTATTTTGTATGCGCATGGGCGCACGATTTAAATATTTGTTATTGGACATTGTATTTGGACACAGCTCGACTCTTTGGGCGTCCAATTGCTTTAATTCTTTAGTTGGACAAAAGAAAATACAAAAGCTAAAGCGCGCTAATTGTAAATTTGGCTATTTTTTGAGCTTGGAGATGAATAATATATCAAATACATGCTTTGTGGAGTGCTCACACAAGGCATGGGGGGAGATTGTACCCAATTAGTCTTTTGTGTCATGTCGTGCAAGTCTTCTCTCTTGTTTTTTTGTGCAAAAGTAGAGTTCTTTTGTCCTTGGGGACCTTCCGACACTCACTACGTACGCATACAACATCCGATCTGTGCACCAGTGGTATCAGAGCAAAGTTGAGATCGAGGGCTTCCAATCGCTTACCATCTCGCGTGAAGGTGAATCTCTTGGAATGATCGAGCTCTACAGTCAGTCTCGCGACAATCCGTTAATACCAGCACGTTCCTGGTGGTGAAGAACCCACTACTACGATGTTGGATCGCGAAGGACCACTCTCTGGAGGCAGAGGACCACTCAAGAAGCTCCTTCATGAAGAAGTTTTTTTTTTCTTAGAGAGAACAGTAAGAATCTTCATTAAGATTAGCTTTAAGCTTATAAAAAATCTTAGCTTTGCTTAAGCTTAGCCAATTTATCGAATTGCGGTGGGAGGATGTCCTCATTGGCGACGATCACGACGTCAGCATACCACCGTCTTGCACGTTTGCAGTCACTTTCTATAAGCTTTTTATTTAACAAAGCTTAAAGCTAAGCTTTGGTAAAGCTTAGAAGTTTGATTAATACTCTCCTTCTCAGTGGGTGTTTATATTGAACTCTTTTTGAATCAATCCCGAACTTGTTTCCACCTCTCTATAAGCCCCTGTTCGTGCCTGCATTCTGATAGAGCCAAATTCCAGCAAACAGATTGCTATACACAGTCTACACGAACGAAGTAAACACTTGGAAGAAGACCATGACATCAACTTCCGTAGCAAAGAAGAAAGATTGCGAAAAGCCATTTAAAAAAAAAACCTTGTAAATCCGACTTTGAGCTATGCTCATCCCGCTAACAAGATTTCGAGTGTGTGAGGTCTTTTGGAATTTTGCAGGATATCTGATCAAACCATGGAAGATTTTATGGCCGAAGGTGATTTATCACAGCCAACGATGGAGCAAAAATTGGATCTAATTATGATGCAGCTTCAAGAGGAACGAAGAGCATGCCAAACTTTGCAAGCTCAATTGGCCAATCTGCAACGATCTACCATCGACCAAGATGGACTGCAATCTGAAGATCTTATACGACGTACGATCGATGCGACACTTGAAGTGTAGTCTATTTGGAAAGAAACAAAGATAAGTAATATAAATTTCAAATTTTATACTTTCAATGGGTCACGTGATGGAAAGACTGTACTTGCTTTTATCAGTCAATTTGATGATTATTTCTATGAAGAACAGTATGCTGAGAAAGACAAAATTAAGTGTGTCACTAATCATCTAGTGGACAAAGCATCCCTATGGCGGACTATTGTCCGCAAAAGCATTGATTGTCCTACTACTCGGGAGACTTTCCAAAAGAAATTTTTGCAGAATTTCCTCAAACAATCTATCTCCCTTGCCATCCTAAGTACCACTGGAAGATGCATAATGTCCATGTTGCCTACCTTTTGCCTTTATATAAGCTTGCTTTTTATGGCAATCCTTTGCAATATGCCCATATCTTCCACAAAAATGATAGTCTTTCTTTCTGTCAGACTGCTCATGTGACTGCCAGGAGCCACCTCTGCCTCTAGGTGATCTTCCCCTACCTCTAAAGGCTCCAGATCCTTGCTATCTTTGTACATTTGAACTGTGCCAAGCATTTTGTTACTATTGTCCATGTGTGTTTTGAGTGTTTCCTCGACCCTGAAAAGCTCCACGAGCTTTATTACCTCTAGCTCACTGACTAGAGTAAAAGAGAGTTTCTCTACCCTGAGATGTGTTTGAACCTGTATTTAAGCCAAACTTTACTTCTTCATGTAGCAGCAGTGCAAGAAGTAACTCATCCCAATCAGGGGGTTTTCCTCTCATAGAAATGGATGTATCAAATGCCTTATACTGCTTGCCTTACCCATTCAATGTCACTGCAATCATATCATCCTCTAAAACACGAGATCCAATATTAACGAGCTAGTTCGGTATGGTCTTTATTTTTGTCATGTATGCTTGAATGTTCCTACCACAACTAGACATGTTGTTGAGCTATTGCTTCAGCTATATCTTCCTTGCATGCGTGACATTACCATAATCCTTCATGAGTGCATCCCAAGCATCCTTCAGGGAATGGCAATTGGTAATCTGCATAGCTTGTTGGGGGTAAAGGTGTCTCTACCTAGCCACCTACCTGTGTATTAATACACTGACAATAGCTGCCACTACACACTGCAGGTGGTGGGTGTCCGTCACCATACTTTATTCTTTATTCTTTTAGTGACAATTTGAATAAAGGAAGGCCCCTGGTCACACATTGTGACTGTTGAAGTTCCCATTTGTGTCTCTCTCTTCTTGCTCTTGCTCTCCGCCATAGCTCACTTCCAAGCAAGCTTCGATCCTTCTCACCTTTCAATTGGTATCGGAGCTTTGGATCAGAGCTTGATCATGGAGCTTGGTCCCGGCATTCCTTCAGCCCAGATTGAAGACCTAGAGCTTGGAGCTTCAATGCCAGCCATGGCTTCTTCCCCTGAGGTAAGATTTCATCTTTCGCCTCTCCTCGACTCTCATAGGCTCTTTGCAAGTGTTCCTTGGCTTCATTGGGCACCTTGTATGCCCCCATTTGCCCCCTTATCCTCAGCATAACTAGCATGCCCCACAATAGCAACAGCTCACTTTTTTTTGCGCCCGTTTCAAAATTTGGGTCAAAAACTCCATTTTTTTCTCATATCTCGGGCATCCAAAACCCAATTTAGGCATTCTAACTTGGGGTTTTGGCACGCTTCAAACGCGATGTCGATGTTAGATCTGCCAAATTCAGATCATAGCATTTTCTGCAATAGATCTAAATTGATTTACAACAAGAAAATGTCATGCTCTTAGCTTAGATAATGCTCCCGAGGCTTGGTATTTGATGCCTAGATGCTTTGGGGATGTTTGCCCAATATTTTGAGATGATTTGGGACTTGGTTTGAGCTTCCATAGCTCAATTTATGCAAGGATTTACTACTCTACATTGTTTGGGCAGCAGTAAGGTTTTATCAGGGACGGCTTATGCATAATGCTCTTTGTTGACATTTGGGTGTCCTGTTGGATGTATTGATGCTCGATCATCATGGTTTATGCCTGAATATTCTATTTGAGAGCTATTGAGCCTTGATTTGGATGAAAACACTTTGTTGTTGATTGGGATTTATGCTATCTTGGTTGATAGGTTATTTTACCTCCAATTTGGTTATACCTATTGGTTTCGGGCTATGTCTTTGGGATATGCAATGAAGTATTGACCTTCAGGGTACGACATCAAGCTTGTCTCTGGTTTTGGATCTTCATTTGAGCTTGATCTCGGATTTGGAATGCATTTGATGCTCCGTCTTGGATGTACATATGGCATGTATGTTATCTATGTCTGACCGGTCTTGACGTGCTTGGCCTATGCCACTACTACATGCTAGTTACATTGTTTGGAGCCGATTGCTACTAGTGCCTTGTGTTGGCTTGCATCCTACTTGGGATATTTCTTGGCTTGCCTAAGTTGTATTTGGGATACAATTGATGTCTATGGATGCTCTAATTGGAGGCTACATAGCCTATATGCTCATGATGTCTTATTGATGTCTGGTCTTGGATCTTTTGTCACTGGTGCTCTCATATGCCTTTCTTGAGCTTCTTGACTTGATCTATATGGATTTTGTGCCAGTGGGAGCATCGTTGGATGTTTGAGAGACATTGAGCAGGTGGTTTATGCTATTGAGCTTTGAGTCTTCTGAGACTGGGATCTTCTTCACTTCAATGTTGCATGGTTGATATGCTGTGGTCTGCATACATGTACTTGGGCTGATTTGGGCTTCGCACTCCCTGAGCATACACCTCTTTGTGTCAGGTCACTTTGCCCTATTACATAGGGGGTGTGGCGGCTTACTGATGGATTCATTTGATATGCTTGGATGTTTTCTCGATGTCCATATGACTGTCATATGCTAATTTATGCCCGCTTGATGCTGGTTATGCTTTGACAGTCAATGGTTGACTTGGTGCATTGATTTTGCCTAGTGTTTGCTCTCATTGTACCTGGCTGTAATTTATTATAGCAAGTAGTTATGCATGGATTGATGTGGAATTTTCATGCTGAATCATCCTGATTTTATGTACTTTTGATGGTACTTGGTGGGCATCATCATTAGCTATCAGTTCGTGGTCATTTTGCCTCGGTTTTGGTGGTATTTTGGCTGTTTATAGCAAAAAATAACAAGCAGTTTTGAAGTGTCTGCATTGTTTTGGACTGCATTATGGGTTCTTCTTCCACTAACATTGCTATCTTCAACATCATTAAGCTAT
The DNA here is from genome assembly GCF_053477565.2 of Lygodium microphyllum. Lineage (NCBI taxonomy): Eukaryota > Viridiplantae > Streptophyta > Polypodiopsida > Schizaeales > Lygodiaceae > Lygodium > Lygodium microphyllum. The sequence continues at coordinate 452,377 of NW_028229529.1, forward strand.
GGTACAAATTATACCTACTGGAAGAGCCAAGTTTGGCAGGTATTGGTGTAGAAATTGTAGATAAAGCCACTAAGGATGCATGGCGAGTAGCCTGTAACTATGACTGATGACAAATGGGATGAGCTTGATGAGTTATGCAAGTCCATCGTCATCTTGTCTCTCACTGAACAGGTGTGTTACAATGTGGTTGACGAAGTACAGAGTGCTTGGCTGCTTTGGGATAAAATTAAGAACCTCTATGACAAGAAAAGTCCAGTAAGTCAGATGTATTGGCTAAAGCAGCTTATGGACCTACACATGAAGGAGAATATGAAAATGTGTGCTCATTTGAGCCAGTTCCATCCTATTCTCAAGAACTTGACTTTGCAAGGTATTACCTTGAATGATGAGGTTACTCCATTGCTTTTGCTTGGGACTCTAAGTGAGTCATGGGATGTATTCCGCACTGCCTTATGTGCTCATGCAACTATTTTGAACTTGCCTGATGTAGAGAGTGCTCTTCTGCATAGGAAGAGATCAATCATAAGGACTTGGATGCCTCTTGTGTGTTGCATGCTTTGACTGTTAGAGGCAAAAATGGTAATGGAAAGAATGACTGTTGGAATGGCTGTGGTAGAGACTCGCAAAAGTCTAGGTCTAAGTCGCATGGTAAGTCATGCAGCAAGTCTCATGGGAGAAATGCTAATGTGACATGTCATCATTGCGGAAAGAAGGGTCATATACACCCATAGTGTCATGAATTGTGCAATGAGAAGCACAAAGAGAAGGGGAAAGACAAAGTAAATGAAAAGTCCTCTGATCACAACATTATGCCTATGAAATCTAGTGTGAAAATCGAGGAGATAAATGCCATGTAGATTGATGACTCCGATGGGAAGTATATACTCACAACTATTTCTTGTGATGCTACACCGTTGATCGATGCTCACTCTATGTATGCACAGTGCTGGCTTTTGGATTCTGGTGCTTCATTTTATGTTACACCATCCCGTGAGTGGTTCCACTCCTATTGCACTATCTCTAGGCAATACTTTTCTGTTACAGGATGTATATCATGTACCTATGCTTACACATAGTATTATATCTGTAGGGCAGCTTGATGATGCTGGGTTTCATGTTTCATTTGGGGGTTCTACTTGGAAGATCACCTGTGGCAGACTTGTGCTTGCTAGAGGTGCCAAAGCTGGTAGCCTCTGTCCTCTTGTAGTTGATGGGTCCTCTATTGACCATGTTTTGTCAGTGGGTTCCATCCCACATGTATCTCTTTGGCATGCCCATTTGTGCCATATGTCCTTGAAGGGAATGAAAATGCTTTATGGTTTGTAGTACTTACCATCCTCCTTGACTACGCATGTTTTGATTCATGTGAGCATTGTCTTTATGGCAAGCAGACTAGGAATACATATAAGAAGTCTGGTAAGACACGCATGAGTGAGCCCTTGGCATTGGTACATTTGGATGTTTTTGGACCCATGCCCTATTAGTCAATGGGTGGTGCAAAGTATTTTGTGACATTCATTGATGATTTTTTGCGTAAAGTTTGGGCTTACCCCATTAATATTAAGTTAGAAGTCTTGGCCGTATTTCAGAGATGGCTTGCATTTGTTGAAAACCAGACTGGGCATAGGCTGAAATGCCTTAGGACTGACAATGGGGGAGAATATGTGTCACGTGCTTTTGAGCAACTATGTGATGAGAGGGGTATTAAGCGTTAGTTGACCGCCCCCTATACCCCACCCCAGAATGGTTTGGCTGAAAAGATAAATAGAACCATCTAGGATTGTGTACACAGTATGCTTAGCCATGTAGGCTTACCACAGAGCTTTTGGGCTGAGGTAGTTAGTACAACTATGCATGTCATAAATAGATCACCTTCTAGTGGTTTGGATTTCCAAGTTGTAGAGGAGGTATGGACTGGGAAACCTCCGTCTTATGCGCATGTACGTGTCTTTGGATGTGAGGCATTTTTCCATGTGCCCAAAGACAAGCATACTAAGTTGGATCCTAAGAGTGTCAAATGCATTTTCCTTGGCTATGGGGATGTAGGTGAGATGGGTTACCATCTTTGGGATGCACAAGCACGGAAAGTCATCCACAGCCATGATGTAGTCTTCCATGAAGACAAGACGCATAGGTAGCCTGAGAAGGTGGTAGAGATACGTAGGGTTATATTCTAGGAGGAGCCATGTGCTCTTGTGCATAGCCAGTTGGACAGCTTGCAGCAATAGTTGCTACACATGGCTAGGGTGTTGGACTAGCCACAGAGCCACTAGAGATAGACGTCCACCGATAGATTTGAGCCCTTGATGCATTATGTCTTGGTTACAAATGCAGGAGATCCTCTCACCTATGATGAGGCTATGCATAGGGGTGACAGTCACTCCTAGGAGAGGGCTATGCAATCTGAGATAGACTCCTTGCACAAGAACATGACTTGGGATTTGGTGGCATTGCCTCAGGGCAAAAAGACTTTGCCATGCAAATGGGTATACAAGTTGAAAAGTACCCCTCGAAACCCCAAGCCGGCTTATAAGGCAAGACTTGTGGCTAAGGGTTTTAAACGGGAGCATGGAGTTGACTTTGATGAAGTCTTTTCTCCTCTGGTCGAGATGACCACCCTACGCTTCGTTTTGGCCTTAGTTGCGCAGCTTGACTTGGACTTGTACCAAATGGATGTCAAGACTGCATTCTTGCATGGGGATTTGCATGATGAGATATACATGGAGTAGCCTAAGGGCTTTGCAAAACATGGAAGGGAGCACCTAGTGTGCAAGTTGAAGAAAAGTCTTTATGGCTTGAAGCAGGCACCTAGGGAGTGGTATCATAAGTTTGATGCCTTCTGTAGTCACAGGGCTACAATAGAAGTGCTATGGATCCGTGTCTTTACAAAAGAAAGCTCGTGATGGCTCATTGCTTATTTTGGTACTTTATGTGGATGATATGCTAATAGCAGGGAAAGCTCATGATGAGCTGGATGCTCTTAAATCTCAGCTGGAAGAAGAGCTTTGAGATGAAGGATTTGGGACAAGCCTCTCACATTCTTGGTATGCGCAATAAGCGCGACAGGCATCAGGGACTACTCTACTTCTCACAGAGGAGGGAGTACATTCATAAAGTCCTTGAGCATTTCTGCATGCAAACGTAAAGCCTATTGGCTGTCCATTACCTTCTTATATGAAGGTTTCACACGTTGATTGTCCACAAACGAATGAGCAGAGGGCCAAGATGCCCAAGATCCTTATGCATCAACCGTGGGCATTTTGATATATGCCATGATAGCCATTCGCCCAGATATTGCCTTTGCAGTTGGTGTTGTAGCATGCTATATGGCTACACCTGGAAAAAAGTATTGGGATGTCGTAAAGGGTATCATTAGATACCTGAAGGGCACAACAGATATGTGTATTTGCTATGGCAGCTAGGATACAAGAGTTGTGGGCTACACAGATTCCGATTATGTAGGACATGCAGATAGTAGGAAGTCCACTTCTAGCTATGTCTTTACCTATGCTGGGGGTGCTGTTTCTTGGATTTCCAGGGTCTAGAAATGTATGGATCTCTCTACCACTGAGCCGAGTATGTTGCGGCCACTGAGGCTTGCAAGGAGGCCATATGGTTGGGCCATTTGGTTCATGACCTTGGGATTGATACTATACCTACGTTGCATTCGGATTCTGTGAGTGCTATTCACCTAGCCAAGAATCCGGTCTTCCGTGCGAAGACGAAACACATTGAGGTGAGGTATCCTTTCATACGTGGGATCATGGAGGACAAGTTTGTTGACCTTGTCAAGATCTCCACTGACCAAAATCCTGCAGATCTGCTCACGAAAAGCCTCACTACTGAGCGCTTTGCCTTCCTCAGGAGATTGATAGGCATTGGATGAGATTATGTTTTTCCTCACCCTGTTGTACATGTGTAAATTGTACTGTCTTTTCTTTTTATTTTCACTCCTCACTACAGAAGATTCACCTTTAAGTGGGAGGTTGTTGGGGGTAAAGGCGCCTTTGCCTAGCCGCCCGTGTATTACTACACTGACAGTACCTGCCACTGCACATTGCAGGTGTGGCGGGTGCCCGTCACCGTCACTTTATTCTTTATTATTTTAGTGACAGTTTGAATAAAGGAAGGCATGGTCACACATTGTGATTATTGGAGTTCCCATTTGTGTGTCTCTCGCACTTCTTGCTCTTGCTTTCCGCACCATAGCTCACTTCCAAGCAAGCTTGTTGGGGGTAAAGGCGCCTCTGCCTAGCTGCCCGTGTATTACTACACTAACAATACCCGTCACTACACACTGCAGTGGCGGGTGCCTGCCACCATCACTTTATTCTTTGTTCTTTTACTGAAAGTTTGAATAAAGGAAGGCCTGATTACACATTGTGACTGTTGGAGTTCCCATTTGTGTCTCTCTCTCTTCTTGCTCTTGCTCTCCGCCATAGCTCGCAAGCTTCAATCCTTCTCACCTTTCATAGCCATCACATCATAAATGCACAAAGAAAACCAATGTAGCTCTTTACTAGCTCTTTTCAACCATTGTCGGTGATCTCTCTGGTATTCTTGTGTCACATTCCATTCAAGCAATTCAGGTTCAACTTTAGCCCCCGTACATGAATCCCAATAGTCTATGCCAATCAAGAAATTTTACATCCTAAACTTCCAGAGCAAAGTTTCTATTATCAAGCTTGTATCCCACAATTTGAGTGATATTGTTAGTGCCTTGAGCATTTTCCATAATTGCAACTAAGGTATTAAATGCTTTATGCAATTTGTAAGTGCTTGACTCCATGTAGTTAAGGAATAGACTTTCTCTAGTTCAAGACCAGTTTCTTGCAGTTCTTCAGTATAGTTTCCTGACAAACTACTTGTTGTAAATTGTATTCGAACAATAAAAAAACACAGTCAACTAAGCATAAACCAAGCTCAAATTAGTTCAAAACATTCTATGGTAGTGGAAAAACATCTAAATGCAATGGCATTCCAAATAGACAGCATGTATCTGCATAGTAGACATGTAGGTGTATAATCAACAATTTTTTCTCTGCTAAACAAGAGTATTTAGACCTCAAAACAACCCCAAAACATCTCATACAGTTGTCACTCTATGCAGGAGTTGATACATGTCCAACCGGTCAGACTAGATTGCATGTATATCAAGTGAAGATGATAGGTATCCTCCTATAGACAATAACCAACCAATATCTTAGTATAACCAAAAACAAATCAGTCCAAAAATTTGGGCTTTTAGCACTCATAGTATCCCAAAAAGCATCTACCACTCAAGTGGTATGAACCAAACATTTTTCAATAGCAAATAAGCATCACAAATACTTCAACCCTATAGGTATATTGTTTCCAAATTCAGGACTACAACCAGTTCACTTTTTCTAGCCTGCAAATAAGCTCCAAAATTGAGCATTTAACACTCCAATATCATGCCCATGTGTACATGTGTTGCTATAACACTTGCCAAGCATCCAGGATGATTGTCTGCATCATTCTCAAGCCTTTCTTGATCAAACAATGCCTTGTTTTAGTGCTGGAAATTCCAAGACAAATTTCAGCCTGCATTCTGGACATATTTCAACCTACTATTACCATTTAAATTTGAGTGTTGAACTCTTCAAAAGCCATGCCAAAATGCATGAGAGTAAAGGCATATACATTGCCAAGCATCAATAGACATCAATAGAGGTCAACATAGCTCCTAATGAGCTACAACCAAGTAGATATATGTTGTCCCTGTATACTTAACAACATACACGCTCTGTTTCCCATCCAATGTTTGATTCGAACATCCCACAAACAAGTTGAGAACCAAGATACAAATGCTATGAAACATTCTTCAATCCCTAACAAGTTGTTTACAGTAAAGTGTGTTTATGGCTATCAATGTCTGAGTTGGAGCAGGAGAAGATGACCAGCAAATTGATGCAATCTGTGCAGGTCACCTTTTTTACCTTACTGATTTTTTTCCTCAATGTTCATGCAACATAGCTCATTCAAAAAACATAATATTAGTGAGTTTGGGAATCTACCAATTCCCATTTTTTGAATACTAAAAAGGTGGCACCCCAATAACATGCCCATAGGTTTCTCAAAACCATATGAAGTGACCTATCATCGGAAAGCGCTTGAAAAATGGAATCTATTGAGCTATAGAACGCTCAATTTGGAGTTATAATTTTCAAGTTATGAAAAATCCAAAGATTTGACCACATATCCCAAACTTATAGGAAATTCCCATATTCCCCAATATGGTGTTTCAATAGGTTGTGAACTGATAAACCATAAGAAACATACCTTCCAACTAATCCAATGGCTACCAACACATGAACTTTTGTAGGTCACAATGCAGCTCCTGACTTTAGACTCCAGCTCTTGCAATGCCGATGCCAATGCCACCGCCAAGCCTTCACGCTTCAAGCTCTGATACCACATTCAAGATTCAGAGGGAGAGAGAGACAAAGACATGGAGCTGTAATAGAAAGTTTTGAATTCTCATTGTTCTCCATTATTCCATAATACTTACTTAATTCTAGTCACACATAACTAAAAAACACACTAGGTCACTAACTAACCATACCACCAGCTATGGTTGAGTCTAACCGACTTTGTTATTACAACACACATGGAGTGTGTCAGTTAAGATGATAGTTGTCTAGATAATCATGAGCTTAATTCTTAACATAATCAACTTGGGATAGCCAGGAGTTTCTACTTAAGTTTTAAATGAGAGTACTCTCTTGTGATTTCCATAGTGATAAATTGCTAGTAAATCCATTTTTTGTGAAGTTTTTCTTAATTAATCATGTATGAATGTATTATCTTGTGCATATATACTTGTGAAGAGAGGGATGGAGAAGGTAAAGAAGAGAGAAGGTAGGGTGTTATTTCTATTCAATGCATATAAACAATCATCGCAACATGTACAAAATTATTAGTTTGTATTTGTGGATGGCTTAGTGTTGCAAGGGAATAAGATAAAGGAAGGGGGAGAAAGTGAGAGGAGGGAAAGGGGTTTTATTTCTATCGAATGTATGCTACAAATCAATTATGTGAACACCTAGTGCTATCACAAACCATTCTAGTAATGAGGTATACTCGAGAACAAAGAGTGCCAAGGAGAAGGAGAAGGAAAAGATGGATTAATTGTTGTAAGGGATGGTTTTTTTGCCATGCATGGGTTATTCCATGCCTTGAAGAGTGTAAGCCCTTATATTAGACTTGTAGAAGTGCCCCAAGTATGTATAGCATCAAGTTGTGAGAACCTACCCTAAAGACATGTATTTGGGATGCATGACTCCATGGGTGGTAACTATGGACCACCCACATGTTTGGGGTTCTAGTCCAATAGTACATACCTAGTCAACCTAGTAAGGCCACAAGTTTCTAATTGTCAAGTTTTAAATGAGGGTACTCTATGGTGATTTCCATAGTGATGATTTGCCAAAGGAAAGACATGGTAAATCCAATTTTTTGGGAAGTTCTTCATGATTAATCATGTATGAATGTATTATACTATGCATACATAAAGTGAGGGAGAGAGAAGGAGTAGAAAAGGGGAGGTAGGGGGACTATTTCTATCCAATCCACATAAAAAACTATAGCAGCATGTACAAAAATATTAGTTTATATTTGTGGATGTGTTTGTATTGTAAGTGAATAAGAGATAGGGATGGGGAGAAAGTGAGGGGGAGGCAAGGGTTTTTATTTCTATACAATATCTGCTACAAATCAATTATGTGAACATCAAGTGCTATTTCAAAATCCATTCTAATAATGAGGTATACTTGAGAACTAAAGAGTAGGAAGGAGAAGGAGAAGGAAAATATGGATTACTTCTAAGGGAGGGTTTTTTTTACCTTGCATGGGTTATTCCAAACCTTACATCATAGTCTTGTAGAAGTGCACCAACTATGTATGCCATCGGGTTGTGAGAACCTACCCTAAAGACATGTATTTGGGATGCACAATTCGATGGGTGGTAACTATGGACCACCCATGTGTCTAGGGTTCTATTGTCATAGTACATGCCTAGTCAACCTAGTAAGGCCACAAGTTTCTAATTGTCAAGTTTTAAATGAGGGTATTCTTTGGTGATTTCCATAGCCATGATTTTCCAAAGGCTAGACTTGATAAATCCAAAATTTTGGGAAGTTGTTCATGATTAATCATGTATGAATGTATTATCCTATGCCTATATATCTATGAAGTGAGGGAGGGAGAAGGATCAGAAAAGAGAGGAGGTAGGGGACTATTTCTATCCAATCCACATAAAAAATTATAGTAGCATGTACAAAAATATTAGTTTATATTTGTGGATGTGTTGGTATTGCAATGGAATAAGAGATAGGGAGGGGGAGAAAGTGAGAGGAGGGCAAGGGGTTCTATTTCTATCAGATGTATGTTACAAATCAATTATGTGAACACCATGTGCTATTTAGAAATCATTTTGGTAATGAGGTATACTTGAGAACAAAGAGTGGGAAGGAGAAGGAGAAGGAAAAGATGGATTATTTCTAAGGGAGGTTTTTTTGCCTTGCATGGGTTATTCTATACCTTGAAGAGTGAAGACCATTATATCACAGCTTTCTAGAACTATCCCAAATTTGTATGCCATCCACTTGTGAGAACCTACCTAAACACGTGTATTTGGGATCCATGACTGGGTGAGTGGAAACTATAGACCACCCACATGTTTGGGATTTTGTTCCTAAAGTACATACCTAATCAACCTAGTAAGGCTAGGAATTTCTACTTGTCAAGTTTTAAATGAGGGTATTCTTTGGTCATTTCCATAGTGATGATTTGCCAAAGGCGGGACTTGGTAAATCCAATTTTCTGGGAAGTTTCTCACGATTAATCATGTATGAATGTATTATCGTATGCACATATACTTATGAAGAGAGGGAGGGAGAAGGAGAAGAAGAGAGGTGGTAGGGTGTTATTTCTATTCAACACACATAAACAATTATAGTAGTGTGTACAAAAATATTAGTATATATTTGTGGATGGGTTGGTATTTCAAGGGAATAAGAGAGAGGGAGGGGGAGAAGAATAGAGGAGGGCAACATGTTCTGCTTCTATCTAGTATATGCTACAAATCAATTATGTGAACACCAAGTGCTATCCAAAAACCATTCTGGTAATGAGGTATACTTGAGAACAAAGAGTGGGAAAGAGAAGGAGAAGGAGAATATGGATTATTTCTAAGGGAGGGTTGTTTTTTCCTTGCATGGGTTATTCCATACCTTGGAGAGTGTATGCCCTTACATCGTAGCTTTGTAGAAGTGCCCCAAGTCTGTATGACATCCAATTGTGAGAACCTACCCCAAACACATGTATTTGGGATCCATGACTGGGTGGGTGGTAACTATGGACCACCCACGTGTATGTGTGTGGGCTTCTAATCCCATAGGATATACCTAATCAACCTAGTAAGGCCAAGAATTTCTAATTGTCAAGTTTTAAATGAGGGTATTCTTTGATGATTTCCATAGTGATGATTTCCCAAAGGAAGGGCATTGTAAATACATTTTTATTGTGAATTTTTCATGATTAATCGTGTAAGAATGTATTCTCCTATGCATACATACGTGTGAAGTGACGAAGGGAGGAGCAAAAGAGAGGAGGTAGGGGGACTATTTCTATCCAATCCACACAAAAAATTATAGTAGGTGTACAAAAATATTAGTTTATATTTATGGATGTGTTTGTATTGCACAAGGGAATAAGAGATAGGGAGGGGGAGAAAGTGACAGGAGAACAAGGGGTTCTATTTCTATCCAACGCATGCTACAAATCAATTATGTGAACACCAAATGCTATTAAGAAACCATTATGGTAATGAGGTATACTCGAGAACAAAGAGTGGGAAAGAGAAGCAGAAGGAGAAGATGGATTCTTTCTAAGGGAGTGTTTTTTTTCCTTGCATGGGTTATTCCATACCTTGAAGAGTGTAGGCCATTAGATCATAGTTATTTAGAAGTGCCCCAAGTATGTATGCATCGAGTTGTGAGAACTATCCTAAACACATGTATTTATGATTGATGACTGGATGGTGGGTGGTTACTATGGACCACCCACGTGTCTAGGGTTTTGGTCCCATAGTATATACCTAATCAACCTAGTAAGGTCATGATTTCCTATTTGTAATGTTTTAAATGAGGGTTTTCTTTGGTGATTTTCTATAACATGCCCACTCACGCTTTCCTTGGTGGTACATTCTTAGTAGCCCATCAAGATATGTCCTAGCGAGCGTCGTCCAGGATTTTGATGAAAACCCTCGAAGTTGGCTAACTAGGCTTGCTTGAGTTTACCTTGTAGTGGAAGTCTGTGATTATCCATCAGAGGTTTCATTAGATCAATACAAATCAAAAATTAAGTCTTTTAGGGACACATTACCTTCCATGTACCTGCTTGGGTTCATCTTGTACAAACCCAAGTTACCCCTTGGAATTTGTGGTTAAGAATTCCTTTAAAGGATTATATGTAGGAAATGAATAAAATCCTATTTTATGAATGCAGCTTTTGTTTCTAATTCATGGAATGTTGGCATGCTAGCTGCCTTTATTATAAAAAATATAGTAGCTAGGGATCCATGACGAGTGCTTGGTTTATGGTATTCACAACTTCATTTGTAATCTCGATACTCATCATTCTGTTTGTAGTGACTGTGTCCGCAGCATTATTGGCAGCTCGTACCTTCGCGACCTTTGTAACTCTCTTCTTTGAGACCATGGTCTTTAATCGTAAGATTGAAAAGGGGATTTTTGCGAAGGAGCTTGGGGGTAATTAGATTGATGAAATTTTGATTGATAGGGGAAGGCAATCACTAAGAATTTAGAAAAATTGAGAAGAGTCTTGATTCCACAGAGAAATAGGATAGAAGGGATGGAGAATTTGATTCCAAGAGTTCATGAATATCCTCCTTGTCTTCATGACGAGAATTCCCGTCCTCGCGCATCTCTTGCCCCACTCCCTCTTACTGTATATTGCTGAGAAGGGCCTCTCCTCTCTTGCTTGGACTCAACGGCTTCTCATGCCTTGTATTTATAGCTAAATTGAAGAAGAAGGGTTGTGACCAAGAAGAAGAGCTCTTTATGGAGGGTATCTTAGCAAATCAACAATTTAGAAGCTTTCAAGATGTAATCTGATGCTGGCAATTTGATCTTTGAGGTCCATAGAGGCTGCCAGAGATGGCATGACTTATTCTCTTGTTGGCTCTTAGATGATCTTGCTTCAACCCAAGCCTCTCGTCAAGCTGAGAACATGGGGAGATTGCTGGAGTTAACTGCTGGAATACAAAAGGGGAATGCAATCTTTTTTATCAGTAAACAAGAACTCCAAATTTGGGAGTTTAAGGCATCATTTTTTTTTTCAATTAAGAAAAGGGGGAGGGGGGGTGGGGGCATGGCAGCTTTTCGTCGCCATTTTGCTCCTCTTCTTCTTTTTCTTCATGATATTTTTAAATATTTGATGCTTAAAGCTTTGTGATGTGCCTTCCTTTGCCAAGTTTTAAATGCATGTGATCAATTTTGACTTATGGCCCATGACTCACGTTTGCAGGGTAACTTTCGTGTGGATGGTTACAGTCCCTATCAATCTGGAAAAATGTCGAGTTACGATCCTCGACTATTTTTCTTGAGACTTCCCCTTTTCAATGGTTTAGAATTCTTTAAGTCCAATTTGCGAGAAGTCGGGAAGATTGAAAATAAAGTTGGGATATCACATCCTATTCCCCTTAGAGGATTCGAGATGTCCTCATCTTGAATGAAATTGGGGATATTGGTTACATAGTGATTTCTAGTCAATCCAAATGGCATCCTCTTCACGATAGTCTTTCCACCTGACGAGATACTCTCTAAGGGTTTTGCTTCTTAGAGTCTTCTCCCGCATGTCAAGTATCTTTTTGGTTGAAGTTTGAGGACTCCTTGACTTGGCATTACAATTTTTTGGTAGTTAAGTACATGGTCTAGGTTAGGAACATAAGCTTTTAATAGATTGACATGAAATACATTATGTACTTTCAAGTTATTAGGGAGTTGCAGCTTCTAGGCATTTGGTCCTAGACATTTTAGCACCTTATATGGCCCACAATACCTAGGACTTAGCTTCTTGAATTCCCCCAAAGATAAGGAGCTTTTCTTTGGACAAACTCATAGGAAAACCATGTCACCTTCTTTGAAAATGCATTCTTGCCTTCATTGATCAGCATATGCCTTCTGTCGATCCTTGGCGGCTATCTTATCTTGCCTGATAGCTTTCACTTGTTGATGATAAATTTCTTCCAGCATTTTCCTAGATGCTTCTACCCATAGGGTAGGATTGAAAAATTTAATAGTGTAAGAAAATCTTGCCCATATAGTTCCTAAAAATGAGTCATTTGAATACTTTGATGGTATGATGCATTGTAGGCGAATCATTTAAGGATAGGTATTGGATCCACCATTTGGGCTCCCTATTACAATAAGCTCTCAGTATGTCTTCAATAACTTGGATGACCCACTCTGTTTGACCATCGAGTTGGGGATGGTAAGCAGTACTAAAGCAAAGCTAGATTCCTAGATCTTCGAACAAACTCTTCCAAAAGTTTGAGGTGAAGAGAGAATCGTGGTTGCTTATGATTCTTTGGGGTAATCCATGTAACCTGAAAATTTCCTTAATGAAAAGCTTGGCAATATCAGAAGCCTTGTAATTGGTTTTTACAGGAATAAGGTGTGTAACTTTTTTTATCATATCAATGACTACTATTATGGAGTTATATCCTCCTTGTACTGGGGGTAATCCAACTATGAATTCCATGTTCATATACTCCCATTTCATTTGAGGGATATCAAGTGGCTGGAGCTTTCATAGCAACTTAACACGTTCGACCTTAATTTGTTGGCAGTTTAGGCATTCGGTGACATACTTGAGTACATCACCCTTGATACTTCCCCAATAGAAGCTTCTTTTGACTGTATTAAGAGTCTTAGCATAACCAGGATGACCCAAAAATGGAGAATCGTGAGCTTCCGAGAGTATTTTCCTTTTGAGTTCTTGACTTGCGGGAATACATAATCTTGTCCTATGATAAGAAAGCTCCTCGTTTATGGAATAATCTTGATGCTTAGTCTTGAGTTTTGGATTTGAATTCTTGATAGAAATTTCTCTTAACAATATTTGATAGCTTGAATCCTTCACTGCCTCTCCTTTAGCCATTTCTATGAGAGGGTTACTGGGCATGGAAATCATTATAGCAAGAGCTTTAACCCTAGAGGGTTCCTCTAGGATTAGAGCATTAAGGAATGATTCAGGGCTTAGGGAATCCGTAATCACATTCTCCTTGCTTGGTCTATACTTGATTTCAAAGTCAAATTCCTGCAAGGTCTCAATCCATCAACATTGTCTCATATTGAGATCTGGTTGAGTAAAAATCCACTTTAGGCTTTTATGATCACTGACTAGAGAAAACCTATTATCAAGCAAGTAATGTCTCCATAATTTAAAGGCATGAATTACAACAAGTAATTCTAGATCATGTGTGGCATAGTTTCTTTTGTGGATCTTTAATTTTCCTGAAGCATAAGCTACTGGATATCCTTCTTGCATAAGCACACAACCCAAAGCAAGAGAGCTTGCGTCAGTTATGACTTAGAATTCTTTGCTTAGGTTGGGTAGCCTTAAGATAGGGGAAGTTACCAAACTTTGATTAAGCTTCTCAAAGCTAGATTGTTCGACAAACGTCCATGTAATGGAGACTTGCTTTTTAAGAAGGTCAATGAGAGGGAACGATTTGAGGCATAGACTTTAATGAAGACCCTATACCATCCCGTTAGTTAAAAATTTGTGGTGTGTTGGAGGCATCTTCTTAATTATCTTCTTCTCAATACTTCTTGCCATTTCCATAATGATGCAATTCATTCATATTTTGGGCTTGATATGTGGGCGGAAGATATCTCCCACGCATAGTATCCTTAATCTTGTCCCAAGTGATAGCACTTTTGGATGTTCTTTGGTCCTTGCACCATTGTTTCCACCAAAGATGGACATCTCCCTTGAGTTTTAGTTTGGTGATCATGGCTTGATTTGACAATGCAGTTCTTGTAGCAGTGAAATAGTCTTCCATAGATTCTATCCATATTTTTGCTTCAGTTGGAATGTCCCTCCCTTTACCATCAAACTCCAGTGGCTTGTATTGCTTGAGAAGAAATTTATTCTCTTGAGCTTCTATAATATTGAGATTCAAGGTGACGTTCTAGGAGTTTATGCAATTTTATGATTAATTTTCTCTCCAACAATATTCAAAAAATATGTTTACTTACTTAATTTACCTCATTAATTTAGGAAGGAAATTTATGTACTACTTGTCCTTTTGATAATGATCAGGGTTTACACCACAAGAGAGAGTTTTAATTTTAATCAGAAAAAAAATGTCATCAAATGGATAATATATTTCCACTAATTCTGATTATCAAGGAGACAAACGGATAAACAAAAATAATTCTTTACGTCGGGAAGAGAATACATTATTCGAGTAGTTCGGGAGCTCATATTATTCTTGGAAAAGCTTTTTCTATACCACAATCTAGGCATGGCATTGCGATATATCCATCACATAGTAATTAGAATTCTGGGAATAGATATCCAGAAATCTATATTTTAGGGGAAGATCAGGCAGTCCATCTTTCTTGTAATTGCAGCAACTGGAGCATCCTACAACCATGACTTGATCAGTCGGTATAACCTTTGTAACCTCCTCATAGATGTATCAGTTTAATTTGACTTGTTGCCCTCTAATTAACATGTTTGAGTTTACTCTAGCCTCATAAAAGAGATAAATCTTAGCAACCTTAAGGGCTTCCATCCACCTTAGCCACTTTAAATTATTTTGGAGGTAAGCAAGATGGTTCGTGTCAATGTAACAATACCCTCCTCTTAACATCCATCATCTTTCATAAAACAAGGGTGAAGGATTGTATATCTAATCTTATATTCACATCATCTGGTTTATCCAGCTAACACTACAGGAGTGCATTGCTGACATAAATATAACTTGGAAAATCAAGAATCATTTCCAAGGTTCATCTTTCTGCTAGAAATCAAGAACATATATTAACAAGAGAAGATTTTCACTATTTAAGGGAAAGATATTTTATGCTATAAATATAACTATTTTTATTTACTTGTGTCGTGTCCTATATCAATGTGCGCTCTGATACCAACTATAAAGTGCCTGCCAGAGCTTTCCTTAGCAGTACATTCTTAATAGCCCATCAAGAGATATCCTAGAAAGCGGCGTCCCAGATTTTGATGAAAACCCTCGAAGTTTGCTAACTAGTCTCGCTTGAGTCTACCTTGTAGTGGAAGTTCCGATCGCTTCCAAGAGAATCGACCTGAGTCTTTTTTGTCAAATCAACTACTAACAGTTGACTAGTTTTAGTAGTTTGAGATTCCATCCCTTATAGAAATTGCTGACTGAAGTGGGCTTACGTTACGCTAAGGTTCAAAGAGAATGGGAAAGGAAGGGAAGTATGGCACTTTGATCCCTTCTACCCATGGTTCTAAAGTGATGTAGGTTAGGTTTTCTGATCTCATAAAAAATGTGATTTTTATTCCTTCTTAGGAAAGCTCTCGACTTACCGAGACCATCCAACCATAGGTCTAAATCCATTGGGGTTCCATCCTCCCACTTCCCTCGAGAGAGTATTTTTAGTTACCTAATTACCTACCACCTTAGGTTCAATATATAAAGCCAACTTCTTTGAATTATCTCTTGATACAAATTCGTTACACACCTTTAATTCATGACACAAAAACAAAGTAAAGAAATCCCTTCTCAATAGGTTTCTTTAAGAAAATTGACTTTTTACAATGTTTTCTATTCTGACTAGAGTGATGTCAACCCAAAGGTATTATTCTTTCCAAGTTTAGTTCCTCAACTAGTATTGGAACTTCCATAATACTATCTAGAAATCGAATGGTAGTTGGCAGTTTGTAAGAGCCTGAGTTTATGACCAGAACCCCTTGGTATCCTCACCTCCTCCTGCCCCTGACTAGAGTTCCCTACGATAAGACATTTCGCATCATGATTAGTCTATACTTACTAATGTAAAATAAAAAAAGAGAAAACCCTTGGAGTAGGTTTTATTCACGTTGACCTTGGGGAGATATAGCACCATCAAGGACACTGCCTTAGTCGGTAATCTGTGCTTACCAGAATACTGCCTCAATTGTCGGTTATCTATACTCAGTCATCCGTCTCTTACTCTGATGATTTTAGGAAAGATTAGTACCTAACTTACAATCACAAACATCTTAATTCAAATGCATTATACATTTAAAAAATGATTTCCAAGACAAATATTTTCTTTCCAAAAATAATAACATCAAGGCAAAACTTAGCGTAAGTGGCAATACCTTCTAATAGTCTTCTCGGATTTTCCCTTCCTCAAGATCTAGTTTGGACTAAATAACAATTCTATTCTTGAGAATAACTCCCTTGGATTTTTGTGGGTCCTTGCTCGCAATTTAAAAAATCCTGGTTAGTTTAAATATGAAAAGTATTCTTTGACAATTCCATCTCAAGGTCTTTTATATATTGAGAATTAGCATCCATGATTATCCATTGAAGGTTTCATTAGATCAATACAAATCAAAAGTATTAAGTCTTTTAGGGACACTTTTCCTTTCTTGTACTCACTTGGGTTCATCTTGTACATACCCAAGTTACCCCTTGGAATTTGTGGTTAAGAATTCCTTTAAAGGATTATATGTAGGAAATGAATAAAATCCTATTTTACAAATGCAGCTTTTGTTTCTAATTCATGGAATGTTGGCATGCTAGCTACCTTTATTATAAAAAATATAGTACCTAGGGATCCATGACGAGTGCTTGGTTTATGGTATTCACAACTTCATTTGTAATCCCGATACTCATCATTCTATTTGTAGTGACTGTGTCTGCAACATTATTGGCAGCTCGTACCTTCACGACCTTTGTAACTCTCTTCTTTGAGGCCATGGTCTTTAATCGTAAGATTGAAAAGGGGATTTTTGCGAAGGAGCTTGGGGGTAATTAGATTGATGAAATTTTGATTGATAGGGGAAGGCAATCACTAAGAATTTAGAAAAATCAAGAAGAGTCTTGATTCCACAGAGAAACAGGATAGAAGGGATGGAGAATTTGATTCCAAGAGTTTGTGGAATATCCTCCTTGTCTTCGTACTCTTGAGCTCTATCACCCCACGTGGTTTGAGCTGTGTTGTAGTGGATTGATAGCTCCACTCTCCACCCGTGAGACAAAGTCCCTTGTTATGTCTCCAACTATCTTGTACATACTTTCTTGCTATGAATATGACGTGCTACCCTCAAGATGGGCCCTTGTGCAAACTTGTGAGCATGTTATGATCCGTGTCGCATCCCATGTCATGTTGGAGTGTCCCTGACATGTTGAGGTGTTAAGATGGCAATGTTGGACAATGGGTCTAGCGCCTCTCTGGATCCTAGATGGGGTCCCGAGAGGGTCCGTGTGGGTATCCGGGACCATCACACTTGGTGACAAGAATTCCTGTTCTCGTGCTTCTCTTGCCCCACTCCCTCTTGCTCTATACTCCTGAGAAGGGCCTCTCCTCTCTTGCTTGGACTACCCTCCAATGGCTTCTCATGCCTCATATTTATAGCTAAATCGAAGAAGAGTTGTGGCCAAGAAAAAGAGCTCTTTATGGAGGGTATCTCCAAATTAGCAATCTAGAAGATTTCAAGATGCAATGTGATGTTGGTGATTTGATCTTTGAGGTCCAGAGAGGTTGCCAAAGATGCCATCACTGATTCACATGGCTCTCGGATGATCTTGCTTCAATCCAATCCTCTCATCAAACTCGGAGGGTCCACTGGGGTTTACCATATGGTACCACATGATTGTAAGGGAGGGGGGTTATTTAAGGGAAGGAAGGTACATTTTATAAGGTAAGGTCCCATAAATAGGGAATAGATAAGGGGTATTTTCATATATTTCTTTCACACATGTGACGTCTCCTTATTACTACTAGTGAATCCCATGTGTTGTCAAATTGAGAAGAGGGGGAGATCGCTGGAGTTAAGTGTTGGAATACAAAAGAAGAATCTAGGATTTTTCATCTCAATAAACAAGAACTCCAAATTTAAGAGTTTAAGGCATTTTTTTTTTCATTAAAAAAAGGGGAGAGGAGCAGTGGTGTTTTCCTCCTCTTCTTCTTTTTCTTCATGAGATTTTTAAAGCTTTAATACTTAAAGCTTTGTGACTTGTCTTGCTTTGCCAAGTTTTTGTAAAAATTACACGGCGCAGCGAACAGAAATTGAGAAAGTAATAGAGATAGAGAGTACACAACAGATAAGAGGAGAATTAGAAAATTTCTTTAGCTCCAAACAAGTGATATAGAGATGGATCTGTCCACCCGTGCACTTCCACAGTGAAGCTTAGATGGCCATCTAGACAGAAGATAGGTGAAGAGCTTAAGGCTAGCTAGAACAACTCTGACTAGGTGAAAGATAGATGATCGATGCTGTGAAGGGGTTTACCTTTTATAGACCATGAAGGCAGTTAGGTCGACATGACCAATCTACCATATGAGCCTCCACTAGTCGGCCAAGGAATATTCCCTTTACCGTCGGGTCGGGGGCATTGCCTCCGAGCCCCTGCTAGGGGGGCCGTTGGCCCCCCTGGGACTCCCCAGCCAACGGCCGCTTCCGCAGCCCCCAGACCCCAAAATAGGGGCCCCTTTTAACTCTCTTACCCCGCAACTCAATGCAATGGACTCGAGTTGCTACCAGCTTAACTACTCAGGCCAACCCAAAGATTAGACCCACAATGGTCACCTTTTTGCCATCCGGTCACATAGACCTCATTTGATATACAAGTCAGGACTCAACCAATGTCCGGGCTCACATTTGGCTTCTCCTCATAATGGGGGCCTTACAACTTTGAGCACCATGGATCATTGGTGGCACCTTATGAGGGTGGGGCATTGAGCATATCTAACACCCCTCCTCAATGTCCACCCATAGGTGAACTATCTCCTCGGCCTAATACAGAGTCTCTGAAGATGAACTTGAAGTAGATCCTTTGTAAGTGCTTTGATGAAGATATCTGCTCCATTCTCCTCTATTGGACAATAGACCAATTTCACTATCCCATCCTCTATCAAATCATGCACTTAGTGATACTAGATCTCTATATGTGTGGTGCGTACATGAAACACTGGATTTTTGGCAATGGCAATGCAACTCTGATTGTCACATCTCAGCACAGTTGGTTCTTCATCCTGCACTCCCATATGCCATAGGATCCATCTCAACCATACTACTTCACATGCAGCAAAAGAAGCTGCCTTGTACTCTGTTTTGGTAGAAGACAATGCCACTGTTGGCTACTTCTTACTAATCTAAGAGAAATTTCCTAAACCTAAAGAGAAACAATAACCAGAAATCAACTTCCTAGAATCACTGTCTCCTGCCCAATCTGAGTCACAATTCCCCACAAGAGAAGTTCTGGAATTGTATGTGATACCATAGTCAAGAGTTTCCTTCAAGTATCTGAGCACCTGCATCCTAGCCTTCCAATGACTCTCATGAGGTTTGTTTGAGAACTTGCTCAAAACACCAACATCAAAATTGATATCTGGTTTGGTATTACACAAGTAGATCAAACGGCCGACCATCCTCTTGTGCCTCCCAATGTCTGCTAGTGATGATGTATCCTCAACAGATAACTTTGCATTCACCTCCATAGGTGTAGCTATCTCCTTGCACTCGGTCATGCCAAATGCCTTCAAGATCTCCCATGCATACTTCTTTTGAGAGATGAAGATCTTTCCTGGCTCTTGCTAGACTTCAATTCCCAAACAATAGTGCAGCAAGCCCAAGTCTGTCATTTCAAACTCGGAACTCAAAGCCTTTTAAGTTTTGTTGATCATATCTTCATAGTCACCTGTAATAAAAAGGTCATCCACATATAGGACAATCACTACAGACTTTTCACACCATCCCTGTAAACATACAAGTTAGCATCTGAGGCACATCTTTTGAAGTTTAAGTTTAAAAAGAACTTATCTATCTGCTGGTACCATGCTCTGGGGTCTTATTTCAGCCTATACAATGCCTTCTTTAGCTTACACACTTTGTTCTCAGAATGGGGGGCCTCAAACCCTAGTGACTGAGCCACATACACCTCCTCCTTGAGGTCACCATTTAAGAATGCTAACTTAACATCCATTTGGTAAATTGGCCATTGCGTGTGGGCGGCCACTACAAGTATTGTGCGAATAGTGGTCATTATGGCAGTTGAGAAAAATGACTCTTGAAAATCAAACCCTTCAACCTGTGAAAATCCCTGTGCAACCAGTCTAGCTTTGTACTTTTCTAAGGTACCATCAGCCTTGTACTTTACCTTCCAGATCCACTTGGTGCCAATAACCTTCCGCTTTGCTGGCTGATCCACTAGCTCCCAAGTGTCATTCTTTATTATGCTGTCATATGCTGTCATACTCGGCTTGCATAGCTGTCTTCCATGCTGGATCTGCAAGTGCTTCTTCTAAATCAATTGGCTCCTTTACTTCTCTCATAATCTCAGCCATCAAGGCCATATTGACTATGTGAGTAGAAGCCCTCCTTTGCTCCTTTATTCTCTGAGACCTCCTTGGTTTGTCTACCTTCTCCTCAATATATGTGAGCATAGGATTATTGTGGTCATAGAGCTTCTTCACCCATCGCGGTAATGGCTTTTCCGGTGGGGTGATGTTAGGTTGGTGAACTTTTTCCTCATCATCTGAAGATGATGCTTCCTCCTCTTTAAGGATATGGACAGCTCTCGGGATAGGTTCATAGTGGACTACTTCTTCTCTTGATGATAAAGTGGAAAAACTTGCCTTCTCCTCCTCCACCGTATGTGGCTGCTCCTTGAACAACACATCACGGATCATGATGATCTTCTTTGCCTCTTGGTCATATAATTTGTAAGCCTTCTGCTCATCACTATAACCCAAGAAGATACATTTTTTACTTTTTGGTTGTAACTTGTTTCTCTTCTCATCTGGAATATGTGCATAACATTCACATCCAAAAAGTCTGAAGTGTGAGATAGATGGTTTCTTACCAGTGTAAGCCTCATGAGGTGTTTTTACCTTGAGAGCCTTTGTGTAGCTCCAATTTAAAATGTAGACTGCATTATTAACAGCTTCAGCCCAAAAATTGGGCAATCCCTTGCCCTTTAGCATGCATCTTGCCATCTCCACAATGGTGCAATTCCTGCATTCCACAACACCGTTCTACTGAGGTGTGTGAGGCGTCGTCAATTGACACTTGATCCCTTTGCTCTTGCAAAAGTTTTCAAACTCCTTTGAGTTGAACTCACCACCACCATCTGTTCTAAATTTCTTAACACTTTTTCTTGTTTCATTCTCAAGTGTTAGCCATTCTTTAAACTTACCAAAATCTTGAGCCTTATCATGAAGGAAGTACACCCACATCTTCCTACTGTAGTCGTCAACAATTAACATAAAATAAGAAGATCCTCCCAAGGCCCTTGTAGGCATCTTTCCACACAAGTCAGCATGCACCAACTCTAGAGAAGCCTGTGCTCTATTCTTGCTTTCTTGTGGAAATGCCTTTCTCTGTTGCTTTCCCATCATACAAGCTTCACATGGTTCCTTCAATTTAGTCATGGAAGGTAGGTGAGCAACCATACCTTGCCTGTGCATCTCCTTCAACACTACAAATCCGATGTGTCCAAATCTTTCATGCCAAAGCTTACTTGTGCCACTCTAACGGTGGCTGTAAGAGCACTTAGCTCATATAGGTTGTTCCTTCTTTTTCCTTTGCCAACAACTTTTCCGAATTTTTGCACCAGTCTGGTGAGCGGTCAATCCCATCATCCCAAGATAAGGGGAAAGCCACCGAGACAAACCAAGGCTTGGCTGAGGTCAAGATGGAATTAGCCAAGCTACAAGACATGTTGAGACGACCAACGCGCCCATACGTCCAATGCGTGTACTGTGGCGGAAACCACTTGCCGACTGAGTGTCAAGACCCTAGGTCAAGACCTTGTGCTAATTGCGGTAGGTTCGGCCATGATGTAGCGCATTGTAGATTACCAAGAAGACTTCCATACTCACAACCCTACGGCCAACCTTACCTAGAGAACAGGCCGCAGCCATTCTTCGGAAGGGGAGCCCCATTGGCTCTTCCCGCACCTAACGATTTGAAACTAGCCGCCCCTAGAATGGACATAAATCCTACAGGCATTCCTAGACCGCCTGGTCCTTACGTGACGCACCCATCAAGCGACGCTCCAGTACACTACATGGAGGAGCCGACTGATGAAGAGACCTACATATACCCTTACGTCTCGCACGATGACAAGGACAACGCAGTCCTCATGGATTATCGACCCGTGCTGGTGATGGCATTAGGACAAGGATGAGGTAGAGGCCTAGGAGTGCAGCCGTAGGATCCGGTCACTTGTTGGACTTGTGGACACCCCGGTCATGTCTCATCACGTTGCCCTGAAAGAGAGCAGCAAAACAGGGACAAGGCTGACCAAAGGTGCGTAGATTGCGGAATCACCCATATTTTCATAGACTACCCAAAGTGAAAGCCGTCCTTTAGCTCAGCCAACTTGCCATCCGGCCCATTGGGGCTGTTTGCTGTCGAAAACCCCGATGGGGAGGCCACACCTATTCCATTGCAGGTTATGTCCCAAGCCCAAACAAAGCAGGCTGGCATCTCTCTGCCAGGACCTAGCAATCTTGACGCAAACTCGATAGGAAAGAAGAGATCGCAAGCTAAGGTCTCACTAAAGACCGAGAGTGCTATGACTTTACCTGTGGGAAAGAAGGTTTTAGACGCGGAGGCATGTTGAGAATCAGCAATCACACTCAAACAGCCTCTTTGTATGGAGTTTCAGGGTCAAGGACATGCAGGCTAACTTATCCCATATGCACAATGGTGCCTACTGCAGTTTCCTACTTTCCTATAAAGCATTGTACTTGCTTCCTTTCTTAAAACAATGATAGTACTCTTTTCATTTCAGTAAAGTGTCAATGTCATTGTCCACATACACAAGATTGTGTTTATGAGTCCAAGTCTCAATCTTGGAACCTAATTCACTTGTGTAACAAATAGTGTCCATTCCATCATGAGTCTACACTTCTCTTTCCATCCTCCATAGCTTCCGGTTATATCATGCTCTAGATCCCGCATTTCTCTCATGGTATCAGAGCCCAGTTGGGTATGGCATTGCTTTTCTAGCCTCTCTTGATTCCTTTCAACCTCAGTCTAGCTCAATGTCAGCTCATGACCTCATCTCCCAACTCTACTCTCACTGAAGCTTCCATGGCAGCCATAGCCAGCAGCACCCTGTCAGATTGAACTGCTTATATCTCACTCCACAGGTCAAATCTCTTGGAGCTTCCTTCTGGAAAAGTATTCCCCAACTCACAAAGCTTCCCTGCATCACATCAATCTAGGACATTGGACCATCTGGAGCTTAGCATTGTGAAAATCCCCAATCTCTGCTCTGTGTCTGCCATAGCCAGACAGGACCTACCTTGCTTGGAGCTTCCATAACCCTTCAACCAGGCCATTTCAGCCCACGATTTCTTCTGGAGAGTTGTTCCTCTGCTCAAGGCGCTTCATCCTAGCATGATAATCAATGAGATTGCTGCTCCCTGGCTTCAGCATTGCGCAAATCGCGGAATCCTGTCAGAAATGCGCCTGCTGCTGTTCGACGTGTCTGCGTGCTGCATACTGACCACGATTTTGATCATCATGATAGGGCTTTTGTAGCCCATGAAATCAGCTTCCTAGGCATATAAAAAGTTTTGAAAGTGATCCACTGTAGCTCCTGCAATCAGTAAAAAACCAGGCCCCAGTCTCAGAAACCCTAATTCCACCATAGCCAAAAGCTTCAAAATCTTGACATTTTTCCCCCTCCTGAATATAATAACGTATCAACAACTTTAATCAACATGCCAAATCTTGAACTTGTTGATATCCATGCATCACTGTTAGAAGAAGAAAAGAAGCTAAAAACCAAAGAAGAACCAAGTACCTCTAGAGATGAGCATGCATTATATGTTGGCGACAGGTACAAAGGCAAGAAGGATCAGCTCTTTTGTGACTTTTGCAAAAGGACCGGACACACCGAGAAGTTCTGCCACGCAAGAAAGAGATCCCAAAAGGCCTATCTAGTCGCAGTCAAAGAAGAAGAAGAAAATGAAGCAAAGGAAGAAGATGAAGATGAAGACCACCAGGATCGGAAGGACAAGACTCATCAATCCTTGTACTCTCATAATTCTGATAGACTGTTTTAATAGCCTTGTATTTTCCTTGCCCTAATGCTTCCTGCCATAAGCTTTGTAAACTCCTTATGTAACTTGGCATTACAGTCCCTGTACACTTTGTGAGGCCCCTGTTACAGCCTCTGGATGTCCACCATGTTTATGGTACCCACACTTAGCTTTTTCTGCGACAGCCTCTGGTGTTTTGCCATGTTTGCGGTATGCCCACACTTTGCAGGTGGTTCTCATTACAGCCTCTACACACTTTGTGCCTTTCCTAGTTGTGATTGAGGAGGGGTGTTGAGAATCAGCAATCACACTCAAACAGCCTCTTTGTATGGAGTCTCAGGGTCAAGGACATGCAAGCTAACTTATCCCATATGCACAATGGTGCCTACTGCAGTTTCCTACTTTCCTATAAAGCATTGTACTTGCTTCCTTTCTTAAAACAATGACAGTACTCTTTTCATTTCAGTAAAGTGTCAATGTCATTGTCCACATACACAAGATTGTGTTTATGAGTCCAAGTCTCAATCTTGGAACCTAATTCACTTGTGTAACAAACAGTGTCCATTCCATCATGAGTCTACACTTCTCTTTATAGCTTCCGGTTATGTCATGCTCTAGATCTCGCATTTCTCTCAAGGCAGAGACTTTAGCCCCTAAGACAGCCGAAAAAGGAAGCGCTAAGGTAGGAGAATACCCGCATCCGAAGCAACAATTAGAGGCCATAGAAAAGGTGAAGGAATAGGTGGGGGAGACTCAACAGCATCTCAAAGATGCTGAGCCCATCATAGAGGATGAGATCGATGATCTCTCCAGCGTAAGCATGCCAATATCACCGCCTCAACCTAATTCGGCAGAACCAACTGCGCCACAACCAGTGCCGCTAAGACAAAGCCTTGATACGCCAGAGCCACAGATCAGCCGCGGCCATTGGCACGGACAATCTAGGCTAAGGGAAGGACAAGTATCTAACGATCTCCTAACCACGCTAGTGACCACCCCTGTAACACTTAGCCTGGGAAATCTGCTTAAGCAGCAACCTACCCTATGGCAAGACCTTAAGCAGTGGGTCGAAGGATCACAAGAGTAGGTCACGGTAGACCCTCGAGACCAGGATGCAGAAACACAATTGCCAAGTTTGACGCTGCACTTTGTACCTAAATCCTTGCACATCAACGCCTTTTGGAAAGGCTCTGAGATGCACGTGGTCCTGCCAGTCCTAGCCCTCGGTGACACAACAAGAAAGGGAATCATAGACATGGGAGCTAGGGTTAGTGTGCTTAGCCACACAGTGCTTCAGACTTGGGGAAACCCGCCTATCAGAGCTGCTAGGTTTAATGTCACGCTAGCAAACGGCATGAGAGTGAAGCCATTCGGGGTACTGAAGAATTGGCCAGTGAAGATCGCAGGTGTCCAGTTCTCAATCGACTTTATAGTCATGAAGGGAGTGGACTACGATATCCTATTAGGCCGACCCTGGATGCACAATGCTAGAGTCATCGAAGATTAGGGTAACAGCTTGATCTTCCTTGGCAATAGAATGGATGCCGTAAGAATAGAGATGGACACTTGGAAGACCTCACCAGTCGACCTAGACGCCATCTCTGCTATGCTCAAAGGGAACACTTAGGTCAAGAAGCCCTATGGGCCCTTGACCAAGTATATCCCATGCCCAGAGGATGAGCGGGATTGGATGCACGTTCTCGTTACAATCGACCTGCCATTCTCAGATCATGAGGCATATGAGCAGGCCATCAAAACGATCGGCAAGTCTAATGAAGCACTCTCTGCACCAGTCTGCATGATGGCAGGAAGCTGCCGGTGGGGAAAGCCTGAGCCTCTCACCTTCCAAGTACCATGCAACAAAAGGGAACTCCAGGGGGTACTAGAATACCTAACGGACCAGCTAGCTGGCAACCCAGCTGCAAATTTCAAACCACTCCAGGATCTCTTAGAGGATTCCAAGTGGCAATGGACCAGGGTGCACGATTTAAACCTCATGTATAACTGGGCCCTAGTTCCTGACCAACGACATGAGGCATACCAAGCCCTAGGAGACGACGAGCAGTCGGATGACAAGGATTCCAGCGACGAATACGAAGACTGCCAATCATTCAGTGAAGAGAGCGAGGGTGAAATAGATACTATAGAATACGACACTGAAGGACGAGAAATTGAGCAGATACGAGCAGACGCCAAGCCGCAGGGAAGGCAGACCCCTAGAATAGAGCGAGGAGTCATGCGCATGGAATGTGATCGCACTTGGTTGGAATGCATAGGAGCCGTAGACCTTGAGCAAGTAGGCCTAGCCCAACCAGGAATGACGTCAATACTTAGGACTGAATCACCATCTGAATTGCGGCCACCAGGGGAGACCACCTCTTCTAGCGAAGATAGAGGGTTTGACTCTGAATCGGAAGTTACTTTGGATAGTGATCCAGAGATCCCTAGGCCGCCCATGACCAGACGCACCAAGGGGGACCTACCCGTCCACTTGAGGCGCAGATGGTTAAGACAGGAAAAGGCAAAGCACCCCAAGGATACACGATCAAAAGAACAACGAAAGTCATAGGACCTCCCTAAACGCTTCACGAAATTCAAAAAAGGGGATAGGGTAGTAGTTTTGTTAGGTGCCAAACGTCAAGGGCAGACGAGCGAACCAATCGAAGGACCAGCCAAGGTCAAGGAGGTAGACCTAGCCCAGGAAGGGGAAACACCCCAACCAGTGTTCATTGCCGACGACTTGACTGGTAAAGAAGAAATGAGTCTTGCCACTCTCTTGCGAGAGTACATAGACATGTTTGCCTGGTCCTTAGAAGAGCTACAGGGGGTAGATTCGAGTGTTGTGACTCACAACATACCCATGACGTCGCGGACGCAACACCGATACCCTATGAATCCAAAACACGCTCATGCTGTCAAAGAGGAAATTGACAAGCTGATGAGAGCTGGATTCATTTACGAAATTGAGCACACAGACTGGGTATTACCCATAGTCATTGTGATGAAGAAGAACAGAAAAATTCGAGTGTGCGTCAATTACAAGAAGGTGAACGCTGCTACCAAGAGAGACAACTATCCATTGCCATACACCGAGCACATGCTTGAGAGGGTGGCAAGCAAGGAAGCCTACAGTTTTTTGGATAGCTTCTCAGGGTACAACAAGGTGCAACTGCATCCTGGTGACAGGCACAGGACCGCCTTTGCCACTGAGTGGGGCGTCTTTGCATACATAGTCACGCCCTTCGAGTTGACCAATGCCCCCACCACTTTCCAATGCCTCATGTGCACCATCTTTAAGGACATGCTTTGCAAGGAGTTAGAGGCCTTTGTTGACGACTTGTGTGTCCATTCGACCTGGATCAAACATTTAGACAAACTCCGCGCAGTCTTTGAATAGTGCCGCTTATATCGTCTCTCCTTGAACCCCTTGAAGTGTCAGTTTTGGGTAAAGCACGGATGCATCTTAGGACACGTGGTGTCGAAGAACAGCATTGCCACTGACTTCTCAAAGGTTAGGGTTATTGTTGACCTTCCACCCCCAATTAATTACAAGGGAGTTCAATGCTTCTTAGGCCATATAGGATACTATTGACGGTTTGTGCTGAACTACGCGCTGATTGCCAGACCATTGTACAAGCTACTGATTGTCTTCGAGTGGACCGAGGCATGCCAATAAGCATACGAAGAATTGAAAAAGACTCTAACAACAGCACCAATTCTACGAGCCCCAGATTGGACCATTACCTTCCACGTGCATATCGATGCTTCTAAGTTTGCAGTGGGGGCAGTGCTGTGCCAACCTGGTGAGCACAACTTAGATTATCCAGTGAGCTTTGCTAGCAAACAACTCACTGAGACGGAGATGAATTACTCGACAACAAAAAGGGAGGGATTAGCCATGGTGTTTGCTGTGAAGAAATTCCGGCATTATCTATTGGCCATGTTGAGATATCGAGCTCCACTCATGATATGCCAGGGTGACCGTTGTGGATTTATGTTACCGACGTGTCAGTTGCAGATGTGGTTGGTACACCGCCCATGAATAATAGCTACATGAGAGCTATCCTTATCTACTCTAGTTCATGGCTCAGTTAGTATGCCACCTTAGTTTGTTGAGTTTGGTTTGAGACCCATATATAGGGTTCTTCTATTTCTTTGTATGTGACTTCTTTTTGGCTTACACAACTAAGAAGAGAAAAACTGTTTTCAGCCTCCACCTTTGTGTGTATTCCCCCATTGTGCAAGCAAGAAAGCTACAAATGAGACTCCTTCCTTCTCTCCCACAATCTTGACATGGTATCAAAGCCTTGTTCATGGTAAGGAGCTCAAGAAAGCAAGCCAAGCTCGCGATGTTCTGGTAAGAGGAGCAGTGTTGCTTTCATTTTCTGTTTTGGGAGCAGATCTCTACACGTAGCATAGCCGAAAATTGCAAGAGTGCATTGTCTCAGGTTGAGACGCCCTTCGCAGTGAAGCAAGAGGGCAGTATATGCTGCGAGCAAGGGCTTTAGCCCTTGGCGACCCTATTTTTTTGATTTGAGGCCATTTCGGGGCCTATTTTGGAGGCGGAAGTTTTCTGCACGCACTCAGGAAAAGGCCCAGTTTTATGCTGTGCAGCCACTATTCTACAA
The DNA here is from genome assembly GCF_053477565.2 of Lygodium microphyllum. Lineage (NCBI taxonomy): Eukaryota > Viridiplantae > Streptophyta > Polypodiopsida > Schizaeales > Lygodiaceae > Lygodium > Lygodium microphyllum. The sequence continues at coordinate 481,313 of NW_028229529.1, forward strand.
GTCGGTGAAAAGTTACTGTAGAAATTGCATCGTATGCCTGTGCGCAGAGACATTGGGAGTTACAAAATCATCCTTGTTGCTTGTTGATGCAAAATTGTCACTAGGAAGTGACTGTGTGGTTAAATACCACTTTCGTCAGTTTTGCAAATTTGCCCTTGTGAGGCTGAAGCTGTGTTCTCTGCAGTGACAGAATTTTTTGCAGTATTCTGTGATGGCGTCTGATTCTCTTTCACAGATTGTAACTGAAAAGCTGGAAGAGGTAGAGGCAGAGGTAGAGGAGGCCGATTTGGAGGCCATGGTAGAAATCAGAATATGCAGCAAACTCAAGAAAATCAGTCCTATGGAGGAGGACGTGGTAACTCTAGAGGCAGGGGGAGCCAAAGAGGTCGTGGTGGATGGCAAAGAGGCCAAAATGCAAACAGCAATGTTGAATGCTACTACTGTGGTAAAATGGATCATATGGCTAAAGACTGCTATAAAAAGCAAAATGACATCATGAATGGGAAATTGCAACAATAGAATTATGCATCTTCTAGTAGACAGGGTGATGACAGAAATGAGCATTTGTTTATGGTGCAGCACATGAACAATTCTATGACAAGTGCAGAAGAAAGCAACGAAACAAGGATTTGTAGAGACTGGTGATGATACTACATATCCTATTGTGCAGATTGGAAAAATTCCTTTGTCTATGCAGGATGGGAAAAAGAAATACCTGTCCGATGTATTTCATGTCCCGAATATCACCAAGAATCTGATTTCTATTGGTCAAATGGTTGAGCAGGGCTTGCAAGTCAGATTTAATCCTCATGGATGCTTTGTTGAGGATATGAAAAATAAAGGTCACTTGATAGCAAAAGGAAAGAAGAAGGGCAGAATGTTTACATTGGATGCAGACATGCCTGAATTGAGTGCAGCAATGTTTGTACATGGGACCGATGTAGTTGCAGATATTGATATCTGGCATAAACGCATTGGTCATGTTAATGTACAGTGACTTAAATCAATGCAGGCCCAAAATATTGTTGCAGGATTGCCTAAATTCAAGGTTGCAGAAATGCATAAGGTATGTGAAGCCTATCAGTTTGGAAAACAGGCAAGGAAACCATTTCCTAGACATGTTCAAGAGAGTAAGAAGCCATTGGAATTAATCCACTCTGATGTGTGGACTACTAAAGCTGCATCTCTTGGAGGCTGTCATTATTTTGTCACTTTTATTGATGACTATAGCAGAAAAGTTTGGGTGTATTTTATGAAAAAGAAAAGTGAAGTTTTTGGGCATTTCAAAACTCTTAAAGCTATGGTTGAAAAAGAAATAGGCCTGCAAATAAAATGCCTAAGGTCAGATGGAGGGGAAGAGTACCTCTCAAATGAGTTTGCAAGGTTCCTGCAGGAGCATGGCATAAAGCAGCAATATTCATGCAGTCATACCCCACAACAAAATGGAATTGCAGAAAGGAAAAACAGGCATATTGGAGAGGTATCTCGTGCCATGCTCAACGAAAAAGACTTGACAGATTTTTACTGGGCTGAAGCAGTTGCTATAGCAGTCTACATAATGAACAGGACTCCCACTGCAGCAATACATGGGATGACTCTAGAGGAGAGGTATACTTGTAGGAAACCAGATATTTCTCATTTGAAGATTTTTGGTTGCATTGCCTATGTTCATGTGCCAGATGAGTTGAGATCCAAGTTGGATCCAAAAGCTGAGAAGTGCATCTTTATTGGTTATTCTCTGTAGCAAAAAGGGTATAGATGCTATAACCCTTCTACTCGTAAGTTTACAGTGAGCAGAGATGTTGTTTTTGATGAGATGAGTAGCTGGTATAAACCAGTAAATGTGATTGATAATGTAGATGCACAAAATGGTAATGCTGCACAGAATTCACAGCAGCAATCACAATATATTAGTAGACCTGGAGCGTCCTCTAGCAGTGGTTCACATTCTTCACCATGGACAGGTAGATTGAGATCAGGAGAATCTTCTCAAAGCAATGCAGATAGTGGTATGCAGGTATCACGAAAAGGAAAAGAGAAGGTAGATCAGCCCATGTTTGATGTGAATGCAGGTCAGTCTTATGTGGATGGTGAATCCAGTGGCTCAGAACAGAGCATTGATGATGAGTTGGGTATTCCTTCTATTGTTACACCTGGAGTAAGGAAGACCAGGGATGTTTTGAGAGCACCTGGAGTGAACCTACTTTGCGCAGGTCTACCAGAGCTAGGTATCTTGTGGATAGGCTGAAATATGATGGATTTACAGCCATTCACTATGCATATATGATCAAAGTGATACAGGAACCAGAACCCACTTCTTTTGAGCAAGCCATGGGAAAAGAAAAATGGGAGAAAGCCATGGATGAAGAAATGGATGCCTTGGAAGCAAATGCTACATGGGAATTGGTATCTTTGCCTAAAGGTAAGAATGCAATTGGCTGTAAGTGGGTTTATAAGGTGAAGTACAATGCAGATGGTTTTGTGAACAGATACAAGGCAAGATTAGTAGTCAAGGGGTATGCACAAACATATGGCATTGATTATGAAGAAACATTCAGTCCGGTTGCAAGGATGGCAACCGTAAGAGTAGTCATTGCTATGGCTGCATCAAAGGAATGGTCTTTACATTAGATGGATGTAAAGAATGCCTTCTTGCATGGTGATTTGCAAGAAGAGGTCTATATGGAGCAGCCACCAGGTTATGTGCATGCTGTTCATCCTGAGTTTGTTTGCAGGTTGAAGAAAGCATTGTATGGCTTGAAGCAAGCACCTAGAGCATGGTCTGACAAGATAGGACAATATCTTGTCACTATTGGCTTTCAGATTTCCAAGGCATACTTCTCACTTTATGTGAGAAAAACAGAGAAAGGTATTATGCTACTTGTCATTTATGTTGATGATTTGATTATGACAAGTGACAGTGATGAAGATATCCTTCATGTGAAAATGCTATTGAAGCAGAAGTTTGAGATGAAGGATTTGGGAGAGCTGCATTATTTCTTAGGCATTGAGGTGATTAGATCACCAAGTGGGATACAGCTCTTACAGAGGCAATATGGATTGGACATGCTGTCCAAATATGGGATGATAGGCTGTAAGCCTATTTCAGTTCCTTTGGAGCAGAATGGGAAGCTGAGTGCAGATGCAGGTGAGCTTCTGGAAGACCCCACTATGTACAGATGCATAGTAGGAAGCTTTCTTTATATGATTATTACCAGGTCAGATTTGAGCTATGCTGTTGGATTGGTAAGTCACTTTATGCAGGCTCCAAGGAAACCGCATTTGGATGCGGCTAGACGCATACTCAGGTATGTGAAGTCCACATTGCAGTATGGACTATTTTATGAGACTGGGGTTCAGATACAGTTGCATGGATACACCGATGCTGATTGGACTGGTAGTATTTCTGATAGACGATCTACCAGTGGGTATGTGTTCTCTTTTGGGAGTGCTGCAGTCACTTGGAGCAGCAAGAAACAGGCTACAGTTGCCTTGCCGAGCACAAAGGCTGAGTACAGGGGTGCAGCAATGGCTGCATGTGAGGTAGCTTGGTTGCATAAGCTACTTTATGATATGCATCGGTCTATAGATGGGCCAGTTGTCATTTATTGTGAAAACATGAGTAGTATACACTTGGCAAATAACCCAGTCTATCATGCTAGAACAAAGCACATTGAGGTGCATTATCACTATGTGCGGGAGAGGGTTTTACTAGGTCTTATTGATCTAGTTTATGTCAGCACAGAGGATCACGTAGCTGACATATTCACGAAGGCATTGGGCACAGAGAAGCTGTGCAAGTTGAGAGACCTGCTTGGTGTGCAGGAATTGGGATTGAGCTCGAGGGGGAGTGTTGAGATATCGAGCTCCACTCGTGATATGCCAGGGTGACCGTTGTGGATTTATGTCACCGACGTGTCAATTGCAGATGCGGTTGGTACACCGCCCATGAATAATAGCTACATGACAGCTATCCTTATCTACTCTAGTTCGTGGCTCAGTTAGTATGCCACCTTAGTTAGTTGAGTTTGGTTTGAGACCCATATATAGGGTTCTTCTATTTCTTTGTATGTGACTTCTTTTTGGCTTACACAACTAAGAAGAGAAAAACTGTTTTCAACCTCCACCTTTGTGTGTATTTCCCCATTGTGCAAGCAAGAAAGCTACAAGTGAGACTCCTTCCTTCTCTCCCACAATCTTGACAGGCCATACCTTTCATCTTTTTCGTGGACCATCAAGCCCTGCTCTATTTAGTAAACAAACCTTGTGCTACGGGGCGCATAGCTCGATGGGTCCTCCTGCTCCTAAAGTTCGATTTCTCCGTGGTAGTACGAAAGGGAAAATAGCATTACATGGATGATCACATGTCACGCATCCCCACAGGAGAAGCCGCTGGACAAGGCATCGTTGACGAGTTACCTGACGCCCACTTATTCCACCTGTCCAGCGAGAGAGATTTATTTAAGGCTGATCTAACGCCATATTGGGCGGACGACATAGTCCAAGTGCTCGAGCACGGACTACTTGAGCGACCAATAGAAAAGGCCCGACTTAGGCACTTGATCTTGAAGATCCAGCCCTACCAGTTGATTGCAGGCCAACTCTATAGGCTCGGGCAAGAGGGATTGCTGCATAGGTGCATGTGTGAGTATGAGATGCACGATGTGCTCTTGGAGGCGCACAGCGGCATTGTGGGAGGACACTTTAGTGGAGACATGACAGCACGGAAGGTGCTGCAGTCTCAACTATGGTGGCCCACACTTTTCCGCGATGCCAAGTGATTCGTTAAGCATTGTGACGAGTGCCAATGGACAAATGTCTCGATTCATAAAGATCAAATGGAGTTGACCCCAATTATTGCTTGCCAACCCTTTGAAAAATGGGAAATTTGTTAGAAATGCGGGATCTAGAGCATGGCAGAGGCGGAAGCTATGGAGGATGGAAGATGAAGATACTACTCATGTTGACATTGACAAAGAAGACAACTGTTACACAAGTGAATTAGGTTTCAAGATTGAGACTTGAACTCATAAACACAATCTTGTGTAGGACTGACAATGACACAGAGACTTGACACAAAGAGACAAGTACTATTGCATTATCATCATATGAAAGTGATAGTCAAGTACATCATTATATAGGATTGCTTGGTAGCACATTTCATCCACTGTGCATATGGGATTTTGTCTCTCTTCCTAGAATAAACTGCATCTTCCTAACCTAGCTGTTCCATACAAAGGGGCATACACAAGGTGTGATTGACAGATTCTCAACACCCCTCCTCAATCACAACCTGAAAGTACAAAGTGTGTAGAGGCTTTAGTGAGAGCAGTACCTGCAAAGTGTGGGCATACCACAAACATGGCAAAACACCAGAGGCTGTCGCAGAAAAGGCTAAGTGTGGGTACCATAAACATGGTGGACATCCAGAGGCTGTAACAGGGGCCTCACAAAGTGTACAGAGGCTGTAGTACAAGGCTACATGAGGAGTTTACAAAGCTTATGAAAGGAACATTAAGGCAGGTACAATGCTTTTAAAACAGAAAATGAGAGACAAGGACCGATAAGCCCTTGTGGTCTTTTTCAGCATATGCTATTTCTTTGTCAGCATCATGGAAAATCTTCTTATCTTTCTTCTCTTCTTCATGATCTTCTTGGTCTGCTCCTTTATTGACTTTGCTTGTAGCATTTTTGAGTTTGCTCTTCCAGTTGTCCCCCTCAAGCAAAGTGGTAGACATGTCTTCAGAATCTTCAAATGGATTCATTGATTTCTCTTTGGTGTAGGTAGCTCCATTTCCTTCTGTAGGTAGAGTAGGAACATCTTCTATGTCATGTAAATAAGCAACACAAGTCATGTTACTCTTCATGAAGTGTATCCACATAGAAATCTTCCTGATTTTCATTGATATGACCAAGAATCAGCTTCAAATCTGAGATAAATTAGTAAGAGTGTTGTACTCAAGTGTATCAAAGGATACAAGAAGAATAGTGTTAAATAACACTTGATAAGTATCAATAGATACTGTTCTTGATGAGCCTGATGTTGATGCTGGATCTTCTTGAACCTTCTTCTTGTTGATTTTGATGTTTTGATTTCTTGCTGAAGACTGAGTTTTGGAGTAGATCAAAGTAGCAAAACCTTCAGTTGAGTGAAAAGAGTAAGAAAATGAAGCTTTGGAGCTCAAGTCTATGAGAGATCTTCAAATCTTCAATGGTCTTTAAGTGCTTCAGAGATCTCCCCTCCTTGATTTGATGGACAAATGTTGTTGGAGACTAATCAAATCAGTGAATCAAAGTGGCAGGGTTTAGCTTGACTCAAGCCAATAAGGAAAATCAAGTGAAATGGAAGCTTGAAACAGAATAGCTATGGAGTCCCACAGTTAGGGTTTTCAGCCTGACTGGTTTTCGACCTGGCGCAGCTCGTAGACGCAACAATCACGCGCAATATTCGGGGAGAAGTAGCTTCATAGGTCACCCTTTAAATGCCCTATGGTTGCAGGATGAATCACGCAGCGTGGAGAGAGAATTGATGTACGGACTGAAACAGGCGCAGAAATTTCAGCGAGCTCGAATTTCCGCAATGCTGCCGTCTGATGTGCGCAATGTTGAACTGTGATGTGATAGGAAGCTGCGCCACGAGTAGAGGAACGTTTTTCTAGAAGGAATCGTGGGATGAAATGGCTTGTACTGTGAGATCCAGGGGCTCAATCAGAGCTATGTGCTATTTGGCTATGGCTGCCACAAGCTTGGCTGAAGATGAAGTTGAGAAAAGAAGTCATACACTTGAGCTGAGCTGGATAGAGATTATGAGAGACTGAGGGAGCAGAGAGAGGACCTGAAACATGCTAAGCCATGCTCAGCTGCGCTCTGATACCATGTTAGAAATGCGGGATCTAGAGCATGGCAGAGGCGGAAGCTATGGAGGATGGAAGATGAAGATACTACTCATGTTGACATTGACAAAGAAGACAACTGTTACACAAGTGAATTAGGTTTCAAGATTGAGACTTGAACTCATAAACACAATCTTGTGTAGGACTGACAATGACACAGAGACTTGACACAAAGAGACAAGTACTATTGCATTATCATCATATGAAAGTGATAGTCAAGTACATCATTATATAGGATTGCTTGGTAGCACATTTCAACCACTGTGCATATGGGATTCTGTCTCTCTTCCTAGAATAAACTGCATCTTCCTAACCTAGCTGTTCCATACAAAGGGGCATACACAAGGTGTGATTGACAGATTCTCAACAAAATTGACTTCATAGGACCCATCAGTCCTGCGGCACAGTACTCACAAGCCAAGTACATCGTAGTGGCCACGGATTACCTCACGAAATGGATAGAGGCAAGAGCCACATGAAAAAACAACGCTAGGACGACTGCCAAGTTCTTATGGAAGCAAGTGATCTCGCGCTTCGGTTGCCCTATCGAATTGGTTAGCGACCAAGGCACACACTTCATCAACAAAGTGATAGCATATCTCCTATCCACCTTTCTCATCATCCATCGCAAATCCTCACTATACTACCCTCAAGCTAATGGCCAGGCAGAATCAACTAACAAGATTCTTATCAACGTCCTGACTAAAGTAGTCTCAGCCTCACAAAGCAACTGGGACAACAAGTTGATGGCAGCCTTGTGGGCCTACCGCACAGCTGTCGGCCAAACCCCCTTTAGGCTGACCTATGGGACTGAGGCAATTCTACCATTAGAATTCTTCGTTCCTAGCCTGAGAATAGCACTCCACGAACGATGGGAAGGGAAGGAGGCATGGACGCAACGCCTGGTAGAGCTGGAACGCCTATTAGAAACTCATCTTCTAGCCACCCACGTGCTTATCTGTGAAAAAGCTCGACGCAAGAGCTGGTTTGACAAGCATGTCAAGCAACGTGAGTTTGAACAGGGTGACTTAGTGCTCCTCTACTCAGTTAAAGGGCATAAGCAAAAAATGAAATTCAGAGGTCTCGGACCCTTCAAGGTTCGTGCAATCAGCCGAACCAGCAATGTCGAGCTTGAGACACTAGACGGTGATGGAATAGGCTTCTTCAATGGCAGTCGTGTCAAGAAGTACTTCCCTCCCACGCATCCTTTGCATGAGCCACCCTCGTTAGAGCCGCCTGTCAAAATACGAGTAGCTACAATCGCTGAAATCAACGAAGATGATGAGGAATCCGTAGAACCTACTTACCTCCATGTCACTGTCACTACCAAGCAAACATGCACTTTCAACACCTTGATTGACGAGGGAGCAGACTTCAATGTCTTAACCCACAATCATTGGATCCAACTTGGCAAACCACTACTTCAACCCACAACTGCCAAATTAAACCCATATGGGACTCAACCATACGCGCTTCTCGGCAAGTGCAGAGTCGCCGTTTCTATCGAGTCTGAGATTGTTCCAATGCTTTTTTACGTGTTGCCAAGTGCTCCAGACGCAGGCACAGAGTCACTGCTGGGGCGAATCTTCAAAAAGCAAACTCACTGCAATGTTGATTATGAGTCGCAGCGCATCCACCTAGCAATAGGCAATGTGCACATTGTCACAGCTTTCAGCAAGGGTTGCGCAACACCATCACCATCCGCAAAGCCACCGGTAGAAACATCCATAAGCAAGATTAAGGAGGGGGTAGTGCGCGGCTGCCGCTCCCCGACTTCCATAAACCACAGCTCGCAGCAACCAAAGCAAGGGCCCAATAGCCTCGCTTTCAATGGGTGCCTAAACAGCCGCAACAATTGCCTAGGAGTCGACGCGCCTATCTGCATAAGACCCAGAACTCTAAACCTAGGAGGCCAAGACGCAATCACAGGAAGAGCTACGTGATCAAGCAAAGATGGGTCCCTAAAGCCCTCTTGCATGTGCAAGGCTACTATGAGGGAAATGCCTCACTGTGGATCCCTAAGGCCCCCATGGCCAAAGGCACTAGTCATATGCCACCCTCAAGCTTGATCAGCCCACTTCCCCCAACACCTCAAAACCATAGGCCGTAGTGCTCTCCAAAGCCCCAGCCATCCGATTCATCTACGCTTTAGCCAAAGAGAGTCGCACAAACCTATCAGCCCAAGCAACAGCCACCGTCACAAGCGGCATCACCCGACCAAGTCAAGCCGACTCCCCATAGCAAAGATGATTGCAGTAGCCCATACATTGTGGCTGACACTAATCTACCCATAGTCCAAACAGCCCAACTGCAGGCTCAAGGAAACTCCCAACCGCAACTATGTATTGTCAAGGCCTCTAGTTCTAGCAAACCTCGACCGCCCGTCGGCCTTAAGCCAACCTATGAACGAAAATCATTTCTAGCACTAGCCGCTGACCTTGCCGAGGACACCGGCGATGATGTGGTGGACTGCATTAAATGACTCAATGCCACCTTCATGTTGCTAGCCCTCAGCTATGACCACTTGGACTTGGGTCTACTAGAAGAACCCTTTGCAATGGAAGTGCACAATATGCCTTGCTCTTAGGAGACTTTCAAATTCGCATTTGCAAAAGCCTCTCGCTCTGCTGCTGAGTTGCTCAACAGCGAGATCTCCAAAGAGCAAGCCATTAAACAACGTCTCATCACATCCTACGATTAGCGAACCACTTTTTTTTATCACTGATCAGGAAATCACCGAGTTATCCAAGCTCGCTGATACGGACTCCACGTTTTTGAAGGGTTGGTACACTCTTAGGCTGCAATGGGAAGTTGAGGGGTGCTGCATAATGACCAATGCTGAGCAGCACCGCACAATCAAAACAGCAGAGTATGACTCCACCTATGTCGCGCCAACCTCGTATCGAGTATTAACCACTCTCCGTGGCCAACCCATGGAAGAGCACATCAAGGGGCATTCCTACCTTGACCGCCTCTTACAGAGGAAGAGCTCCACATTGCAAGTCGAGTCGATTCTAGCAATCTCCTAACTGATGTTCTGACATACATCATGCACGTTGGTATCCACCCATTCGAATTAGACTGGGAAGCTGAGCTAGAGTATAACCCCAACTTCTATGCTTGGCTCCTGCACAAATAAACCGACGCCCTTTATGCTGAATGCCCTTGGCCTCTCAACCTCCAATCCTGGGATAGATTCTTCTTGTTCCAAAGGGGGAAGGGGTAATAAGGTGGAATCTAAAAAGTAAACCAAGTATGAAACGTCAGTTAAATTTGAAATGCAAGGGTAAGATGTAATGGTAAAAGTTTGAAAAGAAAAGTTAAGGCTATGCTCAATAAAATCTGCTACGCTTTTATTCTTTCAGCAAGTTATTTGTCAAAAATCACTAATAGTGGAAATGGCTGAACTTGCAGGTAGCGATCATGGCAAGCCAGGACAAAGCGGGCAAGCTCCCCTTCTTGGAGGAGCGAAGTACGGCCTCACGGTGGAGACAATAGCCTTTAACCAGTTGAAGTTTCGTCACATCTTCAACCTTAGAGACGTGGCCATCAAAGAGCCGGCAGTGCGCCAAATCATAGATCAGTGCCATCTGTAGAAGTACCTAGATGCAGTGGGCCAGAGGGTGGACTACACCCAGTGTGCTGACTTCTTGCGCACCTTTAATAGGAACAGAGGCACCATCATGGTGCGTGAGAATGAAGCCACCAAGCAAGTGCAGATCGAGCTGACCCCAGAGTTGGTGGAAAGGGCACTAGGGCTACCGAATAAGGTGGAAAGAAAGCCGAAGAGGGACATCTATGCCATGTTGGGAATGGACAAGGTGAAGGTCCATACCAATGATGGGATTAGCCTGGCAGACATCCCAAACCCAGAAATCCAGCTGCAGGTAAAAATGGTGCACGCATTGTTCTCAAGCCAGAGGTACAAAACCAAAATGAGCCGGATCAATGTACCTCTGCTCGACAGCATTGCGGCACAATCACTAGATGAGGTGAACCTTAATGGGTTTGTGAGGAGAACCATAGAGGCTTCGGCTAAGGCCCTAGCAACAGGAGGAAGAGCCGCTGGAGGGGAATCCCCATCGTCCCAATCAACCCTCAAGGCATCATCCTCCAAAGCCGCAACCATAGGGTTTGGAGGCATCCTTATGGCAATAATCCAAGAAGCACTAGGGCAAGGACGAGAAGAAGAAAACAAGGAGGGAGGCGATGAGGGAAGTGACGAGTCACCGTCACAATCCCCACCTCACAGAGAAGAGCAGCGTAGGTCTCCAGACGAAACGGAGACTGACGAAGACCAAGAGGGAGAGTCCCAGGGTAGCCCACAGAGGCACACAGAACAACGAACCAAAGCACTGCATGGAAAGAGGGAAGAGGAGCACAAGAAGAAAGAGAAGGAAGATCTGGAGAGGGCTCGAAGGGAGTTAGTGAGGGATGAAGAGGAGAGAAAAAAGAAGACTGAAGAGGAGCTGAGAAGGAAGAAAGAGGAAGAAATAGCACTGGCCACCCGTCGCTCTATTGAGGAGCAACACAAAAGAGACGAGGAAGGCGCAGAGAGCCCACACCGAACAGAGGCACCTGGTTCCAGTACCAATGTGCCAGAAATCACACCCCCGCCCTCGATAGAGGGAAAAGGCAAAGAACCAATGATGCCAACCCCCCCTTCATACCTTCCACACCAGCCACTCTTATCATGACAACACCCACTGCCACTGCCACCCAAGGCTCCACCCCAAAAGTCGATGAGAGCAACGTGGTCACTTGGCTGCAATTCCTGGTGGAACGGGAGTTGGCAAGAGAAGCGGGCATGGCCACCCCAGCATCAGGAGCCAAAAGGGCAGCCACGGCTGATATGAAACCAAGGCCGGAGCTAAAGAGGCAAAAAATAGAAGCCGCTGTCACCACCGCCACCTTGTCCCACCCCCCACCTCCAGCAGGCCAATACGACGAATATGTTAAGGAGCTACTCTCGCAGCTAGAAAGGGCCAGGGAAGAAAGGAGAATAGCCATTGAGGAGCTGGCAACAAAACGAGAATCAGAGCCGCTCTCCAGCTAGAGAAAACAAAGCACATAATAGAATACCAAAGGGAGATTACTGCACTCAGGGAGGAAGCCAGCAATAAGGATGCAGAGGAATCAAAGGCCTTGAAGAAACGTGACGTTTCTTGGGAAGGAAGGAGAAAAATCTTGATGGAGCGCCTCAACGGGGAAAGGGAGACCAACGCTCACCTGCAGTACAAGAACGACCAGCTCTCTGCAGTCAACTTGGAAGCACAAAACCAGCTTGACAAGATCAGACAGGAGGCTGCAGAGGTGGTCCAGTTAAGAGAAGAGCAGGTGCGAAGGATGGAGGTGAAGCTGGACCAGCTCAATGCACAGATCGCCGATGAACGCCAGGAGCAGTCCCGCCTACACCGTGAGCTCGAGGCCCAGCAGCAACAACTCATGGCTATGACCCTCCATCTGGGGGAGAGCCTAGAAGATATGGAAAAAAGAGAAAAAGAATGGGCTGATCACAATGAGGGGAGAATACGGGACTTGGCATGCCGACTGGCCAAAGCCAAAGGAGATAGGGTACTGGCTGAGAATCAGGCAGAGGCGGCCCAACTCTCCATGATAGCCCAGCAGCACACCTTCCTCAATACATTGCTCCACTCCACCAAACAGGAAGGAAATGAAGCCAATGATCAACTGCTGTAGAAGAAGCTACCCATTGCACGCAGAGCCCTAACAGCAGGCCTGCATCTACCACTGCAGCTAGGAGGCCCGCCGTAGAGCCTGGAGGAGCAAAGAAGATATCTTGCACAGGTAGGCTTGACGACGCAGGAAATAGACGAACTCAGCTTCACAGAGGCGAAGGCACAAGAAGACGTGCAAGCAGAAGGGGGTGAACCGAAGTTTGATCTAGGACCTCAGGAGGAGGAATGCGCCCCACCACCCCCTCAGCCACAACAAGAGGAAGTGCAACCCCCTGACACATCTACTGAGAGGAAAGCAGCCCAGGCTAACTGCAGGAAAGAAATAGTAGAGAAGGCAAGGAAAAAGCTGAATGTTAGACCTGTTCCAAGACAGCCTGCCCCTCTCCTACTGTGCCCTCAAGAACTCCCTGCTGAATTCCATGCTGAGTTGATTATCTGGGAACAGCAGGAATGTAACCGCGACCCCTTCGACTTGAGCTTTGAGTTTCCTACTACATTAAATAGAGTAATGCCCATTCAACTTGTAAATGACATAATCGCTATGGGTGCAAGGCTCAAGGCCAAGTGTCTAGCGGACCGAGAGGCCAACCCAACTGCTTGGGGAGCCGAGGACCGTGAATTTTGGCAGGATAAATTTCTCCACGTGCCTAGATTAGTGGAAGGCTATAATTGCCAACCCACTTGGAGAAGATGCATTTTTTATGTCAACCTTGATGCGTGGATGGCGTTTTGTAACACCCTCCCTTCTGAGAGAAACGACTCCACTTTCATGCCGTATCCTCGAAGGGTAGGGGTCGACTTTAATCCGTCCATCCACGACAGGTTTGACTTTCCCATTATCTATAATGCCAATAGCACCTCCCATAGGGATGCCCTTCTCTTTACCCTCCCTGATTTGTATAGCTCTATAGATAGACTTCTTAGTGAGTTCACCTCCTGTCCTGACCCCGCCTTCATAACCACTTGTAATTATCTTAGACTAATTAGGGTCCTAGTCCACCAAGAGCCCGCACCTCAAGAATGCCACCTCCCACCCCTCTACTTTGACCCCAATGCCATAGATAGCAGCACCATGACTTGCCTCATGATGCATGCTTCTCTTTTGCCATCCTTCTGTGTTGCACTGCTCGAAGATATGAGCGATGGAAAATTCACCCAGTGCAACCACCCCTTCCTTTCCACCACCACTCTCAAAACCCGCCTCAACCTCAAGGGCTACTTGTTGAGTCGTAGATTCCTTAACAAGGCCCCCTGCCCTCCGCCATCCCCTACCCGCCATTCGGATGACAAGGACTAAACTCCCGTCATGCCCTTGTATCACATGTATCCATTTATAAGCCTCTTTATATTGATTATTTAATTTTAAAAAAAGAGAAAGAAGAAGAAGAAGAAGAAGAAGAAGAAGAAGCAAGCCACAAGACAACAAAAAAAGGGTGAACTGGAAAGAACAGACGACATCGAAGCATAGCAAAGCCAAGGGATGCATCTACCATTAAGCAAAGATAAGCAGTGAGACCTTTGCAAGATCCGCTTGCAATTCCCCTTTGCCTCGTCATGCACCGCCGTCATTGCACCTAGGGTTCTCCCTAGCCCCTTCCCCACTTCACGCTTAGGGCACATCAAGGGTAGGACTTTTAGACCTGTCACCCTAAGACTTACACCGCACCTCCAACAACACACTAACTGGGTCCTCAAGTGTGGGATATTACCAAGGGCTTGCCCAAAGTTAGACCCATCTCCCAGTTCCACTGCCACGGACACCATGCACTACACGGAGAGGCAGACACACCCCTTAGGGAGTGCACAACTTTTCTTGTAGGTTATGTTCAAGTTTTAAGAAATGGCTACTCCGCTGAAGAGGATCACCCACGGCATCCTTTAATGACCAAAACTTTTTTCATGTGCCAATGTCCAGCCATCTGCCTACTGATGGCTACTATGATTGAACCAAGTCACAATAGGTCTGCCATTGGCATAGATCTTGGAACCTCATCTTCCAAAGATGCATGCCCAACGCCTCAAGATCTATGGATTGCTTATTGATTCCACAAGCCTGAAGAATTTCAATGCAGAGTTGAAGATTTTCAATGCAGTACTGAAGACCTTCAACTCAAAGACGAAGACCTTCAACTCAAAGACAAAGATCTTCAAATCAACGACACAGATTTTCCATGCAACGACAAACCATATCTTTGTCAAGATAGAGTTCGGGGGGGCTTCTCCAGAATAAATCCCTCCAATACCATCCTCCTAAGGGATTGCTTATTGCTTCAAGCGTTTCAGATGCTCGAGGGACGACCGGCTACATAACGGATGCCACAACTGTGTGAAAGATGCCGAGCATCTTCATGGAGCCTAACGCACGCTGGAATCTCTCCTGGTCATCATCATTAAACTCCATCACCTGTCATTCACACAACCACCTTGGAAGTAGTGTCATCCACCTACTTGTTCCGCCTACCAGCCGACCTAACTAGCCACTACGTCCCACCACAGTGCCATGGGGCTGGCACTTGGCTAGGAGGGGGATAATGTTACCGGGTTTGCCGTAGCACAGAGGAGCGGAAAATGGAAAAACTAAGGAAATGGCAAAAAAATGCGCCTTGACCGGTAACCAGAGCCTGAAAAATTTAAATGTTCGGGCACGACCCTCAGAATCGGTGTCGCCCCGAGACAACAAAAGAGTAAAAGGGCGCACCATTAAAATGTGGAAGCGTCCCCAAATCCTTGTAAAAGAGCACCAGGCTCGCTCCTATACAAAGTGTATGCATTAGTTGGGAATATGATAAATTAGAATGGTGGGAAATGGGAAAAAGGGCCTAGGCTACGGCCGGCCATGTAAAAAAGGGAAAAGGGGATGACCACCCAAAAAGGATTTAGGACTTTGTATATAAAGTTGAAAAGTGAATGAGAAGATCATTCTTTGGTGTGTGGCAAAAAGAGTCTTCTTCTTCCTCTCTTCTTCTCTTCTTCTTGCTTGTGTGTGCTCTTGAGAGAGGGAGTGTGAGAGTGTGAGGGAGTGAGTGTGTGTGGGAGTGAGGGATCAAGAGGGTGCAGCTCTTCACCATCTCCTCTTCTCTTCTTCCCTTCTCTTCTCTTCTCTTCTCTTGCGCGCACGGCTATGGAGGATGGAGCTTGGAGATGGAGGAGGCTTGAGGATGCTTGAGCTAGCATCAAGAATCATGGAGCTACCGGAGTGCAAGAGAGAGGAGGGTACTCGATCAAGCATCAAGGTAAGCTCACTACACTCGTAGGATTGATGGTGTGTCGGCTAGGTGAGAGATAGCCATTAGAGCTCACTTGAAACGCTTGAAGCAATAAGCGGTCTGTGGGTCTTGGCGGTTGAGCGAAAGCTCCCACAATCTTTTACAACATGTGCACAACACTACACTAATACATGTAATCTGCAACCTGTTTGAGATAAACCTTATGTTTACTTCCTAAAAACACCTCAAAAATTACAGATTCGCAATTTGTAACCTATGCACCCACTTTCGATCAATACAGCCGAAATCACAATGTACCCTGAAACTGTTGTCCGCAACCTTGCGGCTCTAAAACGGGGCCTGAAATGGCCTCAAACACCCAAAATAACTGTGAAAAAGCCCTAAAGTGCATATCTACAGAATATATAGTGCTCTGCTCGCACATAAATTTCACAACAATCTGAGATTTTTACTCGACCCTGCCTCCGATGCCTCCACATGCACTATCCAAGAGAGAGTGTGAAAAAATGGGAGAGAGCTTCTTATCCGTTGCTTGCTCGCTCAAACCTTGCTTCTTCTCCTTCACTTCACTCTTCAAAATTAGCCACTCTTAGTGGCACGGCTCTGATACCATGTCAAGAATCATGTGATGGGGGGATTTGCTTGAGCTGCTGCGCCAAACACACACTGTATACACAAGAGGAAGTTCACTCAAGAATGCAAAAAGAGAGATGGAGGCCAAAACGTTTTCTTGATGGTTTCTTCTTCTTCTTCCACACACTATATAATGCACATAAAGTATAGATAAGATACAACATAAAGGAAAGTGGTCTTCTAAGTCAAACAGTGCATAACCGACTACACTAATCGACTGGCGCTATATCTTTGTCAGTTGTAGGTAGGTGTAGCAACCTAAATATAATAAGTAATAAGTCAGTGGCCATGTGAGTGTCATAATTACCACCAACATGCTAAGTATAGATGTGCAGACTCATCTAGCTAGGTGGTCCATTATCAATATCCACACGTGTTGAGGTTGCCATCTCAACAAGTCTCTGTTTTGTTTCTGCTCAGTATGCATGCCTTTGTAGATGTTTTGTGGGATGAATGTGTAGCTTGGGTAAGTTTTCTAATCTTTGAAAGAGATGAATACAATTTCAAAATATCTCAAAGAAGTGGAAGAAGTACCTGCTAAAGACTCAAGTGAAGACTGAAGTGACAATGACACTGTTGAGCCACGAAAGGACACTGTAGTGGCTCTAGTGACCTGTCATACTAGACATACCTCTTGCGAGGGGTATCCAAGTTTATGGATGGTTATTATTAATCATTCCAATGTAATATTGAGAGAGACCATGTGTGTGTGAGGTAGAGAGTGAGAGATAGAGCCAATTTTTCATACAAAACAATGTATCTATGGGTGAGAGATTATGAGAGAGACTATGAAACTATTGAAGATGAATACTATGTGATTATTTTCATTAAAAGTGAAGCATATCTTTGTGTTCTCTTTTTCTTTTGATGAATAATATGAAGAATATATTGAAGTTTTGTTGTGATGAATCCGTGGGAGAATTGTTATATGATGTTGCATAAATATTTGAGAAGATTGGTGTTGTTTTTCTTCTTGTGGCTGATTAAATATGAACATACTTGTTGATGATACAATATATATTTTCTTGGAGTAGATTCTCCATTTTCTTGATGTTCCTCTTGGGGCTCCATGTTTTTGGTGCGCAGCTAGGGGAAAACGACCATCATCAATAGGTATCAGAAAGGGATTGAAAATGAAAAAAATGGCATTGCTAAGAGGAGAAGAATTCAATGGATGCTTCCAAAGTTCATTCTACCACTAAAGAATTGGAAATTCTCATTTCCAAAGTCACTTCCTACAAGAAATTTATTCTACAATGACGGAAACGTATTACCATCTTGATGCAGGCTCTATGTGGTGGATTATTTCCTCTCCCTGTTGAAGCAACAAAGACATGCATCTTGGTGACGAATTTTTTGGGAGAAAACTAAAGAGCAGAATCAAATAGAATGACCATCCATGGGAGATTTGGCTTTCATTGAAGAGTTTCTAGACATCATCACATGAAATATTGTGAATAAGCTTCAAGAGTCATGGTCAGTTGAAGTTCATAAGAACAAGAAGGAAAAGAGTTGGAATCTGTTTGTGAATGCTCAACAACAAGTTACATGGGATGCTTTGTGCACTAACAACCTTCTATTTGTCCAATTAGCCACCCACTCAAAGCTAGTAGACAGAGTGTTCTTCACAACCCATACTATTGAAAGCCTCCAAAGTCTGTAATATCAAGACAATGGCGCAATGGTGGCGATCCTTAGAATGATGAGTTTTGATACCTTTAGAATTGAATATCTTCCCCTTTGTAGTGGAATGAAAGCTGAATTTAGAGATTTTGAAAAGAATAAAGTAGAAGAAATGTTGGCAAGAGAGTCCTCTGAAGACTAAGGCCCTTCCGATTCTATTCTATTGAGTACATGAAAATTAACTGGAGCTAACTCCCTAATGAGAATGACACAATCAAGAGGCAAGCACTAGAACGCATCCAGAGGTACGTGAGATGAGAGAAGGAAAAAATCAAAGCCGAGAATAAGCTTACATCAAAAGCCCCCTTTGATGCCCTTGCGGCATTCTTTACAAAAATCCCCTTAGCGACTCAAGATCCCCTTCCTAGTCAAATCCATCCTAGAAATATTGATGACAAGCCACTAAATGTAGTCTCATTGCCCATCTTTAAGGGAGACTTTAATGAAGACCTTGATCTTCATATTGCTAAGTTCATGGTAGCATGTGTAGCCAACAATGTCAGAACCCCCGAGCATTGGTTGGCAATATTCCCCACCAGTTTCAAAGGCAAGGCATTTCAGCGATATGAGAGACAAGCAACAAGAACCTTTGGCACATGGGAAAACTTGAAGTTGGCCTTCCTCACTGAATTGAGGCATGAAGGTTTTGAAGAGTAGATGTGAGAGGTGTTCATGAACTTAAGTTAGTCCTCTAGTGAACAGGAGGAAACATGTGTCTCTAGAATGGAATCCATACTAAAGGGATGGACTAACCATCACTTAGATGAAGGCATCCAAAAGGGAGTTTTTCATAGAGGTTTACAACCAAAAGTTCATAAGTTTGTGGAATTGAGAAGACTAGTCAACCTACAAGCTGTAGTGGAAGGTGCAAGACTGTACGATGAAGTTGAAGTGAGGCGGCTATCAATGACTTTAGAAAGAGGATTCTTACCTCCTCCCATGACAGGAATGGTATATCCCCACCAAATGCAGTCTCAGTAGATTCCCTACCCCTATCGTCAGATGCAAATAGTGCCACAATACAGTGCACCAAATCCATAATGGCCACCACAGATGGTAGTACCTCAAATGATGGTTCAAGTGCAGAATAGCAATGGCCTCAAATAGTTCCCTCAATGATGACTCAACAACAACAATGGAATCCTACCATAGCTGGAACCAACAACCACTAGCCTCAACAGGATCTTTGAATCAGAATCAAAACAGAGAACCCTCTGGATCAACCCAATCAGTCTATGCAGTGATTATAGAGGCTTTCCAAAATCCTAATGCAAGTACTCCAAGAGGTGAAATTTTGAAGGAATATCTATCCAAATCAGTTGCAAGCATCAACAAGTAGTTGATGGATGTGATTACAAAATAGTTGCAGACGCTAAAGGTGAATACCACCAACATATCCAATCCTACAAGAGGTGGAAGAGATATGATGCGATCTAATACATGGTGTGGAAAGTGCCATCAAGCACAACATTTAGCCACTGAATGTATCCAAAAACCAACTATCCTTGGGGCCTTTTGTTTGTATTATTTGAGAAAGAACCATATAGAGGATATTTGCTCCTTAAAGGAGATGCATGAACAAAGGAAGAAAGATGAATAAGTAAGATTCAACTTGTTGGAATTCAAAATGACCACCTGAGATATCAGACCAAAGCCTAGAGAGTTCGGTCCTAATTTCGGCCTAAAGATATTTCTCTCTCAAAGTTACAGAGAGGATAACAATCTAGCAATGGCTAGAGATCGGAAGTGGAATGCTACAGATGTGAAGAAAAGGGACATATCTCACCAAATTGTCCAAACCCTAGAAGGTCCATGGACTACAAAACTTATGTAGTCGATGCAAAGGAGAAGGCCACACTGCAAAAGATTGTCCCCCTAGTCTAGCTCATGCGAAAGCTACCACTGATACCCAATAGAAAACCCAATAACCTACCTCTAATTTGGTGGAATTGGAAGTTGCCACAATAATGTGTACCAAGAAAGAGAGTCCACAATTCCAAAAGAGAACGTTCCCTCTGTCAATCTTCCTAAGGAGAAATAGAACAATACAGAATAGAATGGTATAGTATAGAGTCATCGCCGTCCAGCAGTACAAAAGAATACAGAGACAAGACCAAAGGTTCAAGAGATGGACGATGCAAAAGTACTTCCAGTAGTAGAAATAGTGCAGATGTTACCACTTCTAGATGAAAGAGGGAAGATAAAAATGGGTTTTGTCCCATTCATTAGCTAATTGGAGAAACGCATGGATCCTATTAAAGAATATGACTTGGTCAAAGACCTAGACACCTTCAAATCAAACCTAACATTCCAATAGTTGTTGATGTTTTCTCCTAGTTGTCAAAAGAAATTCAAAAGTATATTGACAAGAAGAAGAGACCTAAGGACTACTCCTACCACTGTCCCTAAGTCCAACAAAGCCCTAGAGCCTGTGAAAGAAGTGGATGTGGCTAACACCTTCTTGGATCTTGGTATCCCTGAGATTGGCATGTGGATTGAAGGATGCTTTATAGCATACACATTGATTGATGGAGGTTCATTATCAGTAAACATAATGACAGATGTGACAATGAAGGATCTAGGCTTGCATGGTATGCAACCTACACAGTGGCTTTTCAAATTGGTAGACCAAAGCATAATCAAACCTTTGGGAATTCTCCCATATATAAAGGCAACCCTCGCATGAAGAGATTATTGGTTGACCTATCTGGTAGTAAAACCAAATTCTTACTACAGGACCTCATATCCTCTGCTCTACTGGGAAGACCATGGCTTTTTAAAGTAAGGGCATGGATAGATTGGTTCAAAGGAACCCTAATCCTAGACAAAGAAACCAAAAAAGTGGTGTTGAAAATTATCAGGACCTAAAACGGGCCCAACACTGGCTATAGGCACTAACCGGGCCTCTCTAACACTCACAAGGAAACCCTACATAGCCTTGCAACTAGGAGCATCCAAGGGACACATTACCCTAATTGCTACTATAGGTATTGCATTTGTAGTAGAACCTAGTCCAACGATTGTCCTTCCCTACTCCTCAGAGGGAGATCCCACACATATTGATGTAGTACACCAACGTAATATAAACACAAAGGAGGAACCCCTCTATAGCTGAATGCTGTGGTCCCACCGCAACTCTCCTACATTGAGAGGATTGGCCCCTCGATGCACTGCTTTGAAATAAAGAACATATGAACAATCTCCACTCTTATATATTTTGAATGATTCAAGAGATAAAATTGACAATTTCCCAAATATTCAATCCTCTAGCCTATAGCTTGGGTTTCCTCACAACTCGGTGTAGGTTATGTAATTGGCAATCAATTGCTATGCATCCAGGAGTTACCATCTGATATGCATAATGCAATTGTGAATGACATACCTCATTCTCAAGCATTTTATGATAAAAAACCCAGCCACGTGAGGTGCAAAACCAATCATTCAATGATTTCCAAGCTACATGTAATCACAGCATTGCTAGAGACTAGCCCCGAGTTTCCTCGTGCTACTAGTCTCTCTTAAATTTAAATACTGATCAGCCTACATGCTATACATAATCAAATAAATCAAAATTTAAAACATTTTCAGTGACCACTCACTTTCACAATCTCTCTTCCCTCCTACCAGTTAGGTTTTGCATTCGTTGGGTAGGTGTAGGGTTCATTTTTATGTAGTTTTTCATGTAAAATTTGATAAAAATACACTATAATATGGAAACAAGACTTCACTAAGGCTTGTTGACTAAGGCTTGATACTCATGCTCTAGTCGTATTATACGCTCACGGACATAAAATGTATTTTTTCCTAATTTATTAGGTGAGAAAACTAATTTTTTCCTTATTCTTTCTATTTTTTCCCATTTATTTCTTCATAAAAATGAGATATTTCAAAATTATGAGTTCTTAGTGATCAAGGACACTCAGCATCATTTTCATATTCATTTTCATCCCATATGACCCCAAAAAACTCAACAAAACCCCAAAATTTTATTATTTCCATAAAAACTGCAACTTGGGGTTTTGTGTGTTTTGCAGAAAATTATTATATTATATCATCTTTTTTTTTGTTTCTTTCATATTTAAGAGAGAATGCAACATTGAAAATCAAGAAAAAACAAAATCAAGCACTTTCTCCAATCATTTTCCATAAAACATAAGAACTGCTCACTTATGCATAGAAACTATGATTTTGAGGCTCGTATCTCGTACGAGAGGCCAATGACACTTCTTCTTTGTCGTTGATGTACTCTCTCAGTCTTATCTATGTCCTTCATTGCTCCAACATCATCATTTGCTCTGGATTCCTCATCACAACCCTCCTCCTTCTCTTTTGAATTGATGCATATGAACAGCCGCAAAGAGGAGAGAGGAGAGAGAAATATTGAATTTTTAGAATTCTTAATACTCCATGAAAATCAACAAAATCACACAAATCTCCTTCCTCTCTCTCTTCTGATCAAGAATCTCTCTCTCCCTCTCAAGAATTTCCACAATTGGAGTGTCATCGCCGAGATTTGGAAGGGCGTAAAATTTTTTGCTCCCCCACCCCCTGTTCGTCAATTGTTTTGTTGTTTTTAAGGCTTTTATTAAGCCTAAGGTTATAACTTCAAAATAACCATTTCGAATTTTTTGTGTTCACACTATCCGCAAGTGGATATTTCGATTTTGAGGGGGCAAGCGAACTCGGATTCGAGATCCGTCTAGACAGGCAGCTTCGCGGCAGCGAAATCTATAAACTTAGGCCCTATCGCACACTTTCCAACTCCCAAATCCAGTAGCTACTTTATAATGCCAAACCTTGCGGGGATTAAATGGGGGTCAAACGACCTCTAATCGACGAACCAAGACTTGCATTGGATTCCTGATGTCGAAATGCATCTAGGATAACTCTAGCTCTCGGCCATCTACCACCATTTGATTTTTCATGAAAATTTGTTCCTTGGCGCTTCCCAGGCACTTCTTGCTCCAAAAACTACCTCAAATGCTTCAAGCACGGCTCAAAATCAGCTCCTCAAATCCATCTCTCATTGGCGACTACAAGATAAGGCGACTTAGCCCATCGAATCCCATGAACAAATCTGCATATGCATGATCATGAAGAGCATCAAGCTGATACAAACATCCACAACTTTAGTGGAGCTTCAATAGAAGCTTCTTCAAGCTTCTGATTTTTCTGAGATGACGTGAGGATGATGACGAATGGGATGATGATGGTGAGGATGTTGATGAACAATCGTGTGAGGAAGAGGAAGATGTTGGTGAAGGCGGCAGCCTGGCGATGATGGCAGCAGCTTGGTGGCGTGGGCAGTAGCTGACGGCACTAGCGGCAGCTCGATGGCATGGCGGCAGGCCTAGACAATGGCCTCAAAGATTGGGAGGGGGGGTTTCATACAAGGTGGAGGTGGGGGGAGGTGTGGGGGTGGGGGTGGCCACAGAGGTGGCAGTCGCATGCTCTCCTCCCCATGCCCCTCCATAAACTCATACACACACTCTCTCTCCCCGCCATGCAATAGGAGAAGGAGAGGAAGTTTATATAATTTTTTTTTGCAATTATTCATTATCATTTTTCTTAGGGGGGAGTTCCTACGGTGGTTTGCGGTTTTATGAGCCATGGTTTCATATGCACAACGCAGGGGATGGTATTGTTAATACACGAGGATGGAGCACTTAGGCCAGAGTTTCTTGTTGCGGGAGATTACTTCAAATTGCTTTTGCACAGGATCTAGGGCCTTATAATATTTTGTTGTAGAAATATTACAGAATAAGCCATGTCCATTGCCTTGGTTGACCAGTTAATGCTTGGGTTAGGTTAAGATATCATAAGGTAAAACCCAAGGGAAAGGGCAAGTCAAAATAAGTTAACTTACCAAGAACATTTGCTTGCATAATCTTGTTTGAGATTATTGGGATCTCGCCAAGTCGCAAACGATGCAGGATCGGATGCTGTGAGCATCCGGGAAGAAGACCCAGGATTGGATGCTGGAAGCATTTGGAAAAAAAAAGAGTCACATCTTAGCAGTTGGTCGTACAAACGGCCTCCGAAATGTTTGTGATTGTACACTTAGGTACATTATTTGATCTTCTTTGCTCAAGGAACTAATTCAAGGAAAAACACTTAATACTTCAGGTTAAAAGCTTGGAGGGAGAGGCAGGAACAGTTACCTCCGATTGTCTGCCTGGCCCTATCCAAGGGGGTTGTTAGCCGCGTCGGGTATATGGACCTAACCCGTTGCGAGAGGTCTCTCCGTGGGTGCTACTTGGAGCGAGAGGACACTTGGGTGCCAGGGGAGGCTTTGGCCATAAATTCCTTGCCTGCGGATCCTACACAACAGGGTGATGTGACTCGAGATGGGATCTCAAGGCCCGTGTACTAGTCAACGGGCGGAACTTGGAGCAGCAATCCTGTAGATTGTTGGGATAGCCTTCGGGCATGATATTGGATGTACTCCGGAATTATGATAAATAAAGAACAGATATTTGAGAAAAAGGAACTTGCTTGACATTGTTTTGGTGTCATTGCCTAAGTTACATGAAGGAACCTGTGATTAATTTGATTAATTAAGGAAGCTGCTTTTGCATGTCAAACATAATGTGGTAAGTAATTAGATAACTAAAGCAAATTGAGGAAATTGCGGTGGACGTGACTTAGGTCCATCCTACGGAAGGGTGGTCTCGGTTAGCTGGGAACTTTTCTCAAATGACGAGATAACAAGACTATGAAGACCTAGTATCAGTAGGGTTAGAGTCCCAATTTATCCTGTTTTAGGGGAAAGGAATGGGATTAGGCCTTATGGCAGGGAGGTTGAGCTTCACATCCCTCTCGTTTCCCATTCTCCATGAACCAAGTGCAGTATGAATCCGCTTCGACTTTGTTGTTCCTACGTCGAGTGGTTCATTTGGAGCTCGACGCTAGCTACTCCCTAGAGACCTTGCTGATAGGAAAAGAACCTGATCCTAAGTGGGAACGGTTGGACACTTCCACTGGGGGCAGACTCAGGAAGACCTAGATCGCAAACCCGGTGTCATTCCTTGCGAGTGCCAGGCGGTGCTTTCTAGACTCTCTTCCCGATGGGCTGCTAAGACGTGTCCCTTAAGCAGACGAGCGGGCACGTTACACAAGTCTCGGTTTGTCGATTGGAGGTCGTTTGATCTCCCATTTAATCCTTGCAAGTTTTGGTATTATAAAACAACTATTGGATCCAGGAGCCAAAAAGTGTGCGACGGGCCCCAGGTTTATAGATTTTGATGCTACAAAGTCGTGTGTTTAGACGGATCTCAAATCCGAGTCCGTTTGCCCCCTCAAAAACAAAATATTCGCTTGCAGGCAGTGTGAACACAAAAAAACCAAATCGGTTATTTTTAAATTATAGCATTAGGCTTTATAAAAGCCTTAAGAACAACCAAAAAATAGATTGGGAGGGGGGAGGGGACGCCCCTTCCAAATCTCCACGATGACGCTCCAATTGTGGAAATTCTTGAGAGGGAAAGAGAGATTCTTGATTAGAAGAGAGAGAGGAAGGAGATGTGTGTGATTTTGCTAATTTTCATGGAGTATTAAGAATTCTGAAAATTCAATATTTCTCTCTCCTCTCTCCTCTCCCCTCTTTGTAGCTGTTCATATGCATCAATTCAAGAGAGAAGGGGGAGGGTTGTGATGAAAAATCCGGAGCAAATGATGATGCTGGGGCAATGGAGGATGTAGATCAGACTGAGAGACTATCCAAGTGGCAAAAAAGAAGCATCAGTGGCCTCCCGTCTACGAGATACAAGCCTCAGAATTATGGTTTCTATGCATAAGTGAGCGGTTCTTGTGTTTTATGGAAAATGATTGGAGAAAGTACTTGGTTTTGTTTGTTCTTGATTTTTCATGTTGCATTCTCTTTGAAATATGAAAGAAAATTAAAAAAAATGATGATATAATAATTTCTCACAAAACACGCAAAACTTGCAAGTTGCGATTTTTATGGAAATAATGGAATTTGGGGGTTTTATTGAGTGTTTTGTGGTCATATGGGATGAAAATAAATATGAAAATATTGCTGAGTGTCATTGATCAGTAAGAACTCATCATTCTGAAATATCTCATTTTTATGAAGAAATAAATGGAAAAAATTAGAAAAAATAAGGAACAAATTAGTTTTCTCGCCTAAAAAATTAGGAAAAAATACATTTTATGTCCGTGAGCGTATAACAAGACTGGAGCATGAGGATCAAGCCTTAGTCAACAAGCCTTAGTGAAGTCTTCTTTCCATGTTATAGTGTGTTTTTATCAAATTTTACATGAAAAACTACATAAAAATGAATCCTACACCTACCCAATGAATGCAAAACCTAACCGGTAGGAGAGAAGAGAGATTATGAAAGTGAGTGGTCACTGAAAATGTTTTAAATTATGATTCATATGATTATGCATAGCATACACACTGATCACTATTTAAAATTAAGAGAGACTAGTAGCACAAGGAAACTTGGTACTACTCTAGCAACGCCGTGATTACGAGTAGTTTGGAAATCATTGAATGATTGGTTTTGCACTTCACGTGGCTGGGTTTTTTATCATAAAATGCTTGAGAATGAGGTGTGTCATTCACAATTGCATTATGCATATCAGATGGTAACTCCTGGATGCATAGCAATTGATTGCCAATTACATGACCCATGCCGAGTTGTGAGGAAACCCAAGCTGTAGGCTAGACGATCGAATCTTTGGGAAATTGTCAATTTTATCTCTTGGATTGTTCAAAATATATAAGGGTGGAGATTGTTCATATGTTCTTTATTTTAGAGCAGTGCATTAAGGGGCCAATCCTCTCGATGTAGGAGAGCTGCAGTGGGGCCATGGCATTCAGCCGGAGGGGTGCCTACTTTATGTTTGTATTATGTTGGTGTACTACATCAACATGTGTGGGATCTTCCTCTAAGGAGTAGGGAAGGGCAATCATTGGACTAGGTTCTACTACAAATGCAATACCTACAATAGCAATTAGGGCAGTGTGTCCCTTGGACACTCTTGGTCGCGAGGCCATGTGGGGTTGTCTTGTGAGTGTTAGAGAGGCCCTGCTAGTGCCTATAGCCGGTGTCGAGCCCGTTTTAGGTCTTGACATGTGGTGCATTTTTCGAGAGCTGCCTATAAGTGGTAGCTTCTGTGCCTTGGTCGATTGGGACCTATTCTCTAGTGTATGTCAGAAATTAGTGAGCTAGACTCACAAGATTGTCAAGCGGAGCTCCAAAAGCAAGAAAGGGATGAACAAGCTAGATGGCGGGCCAAGATAAATAGAAGATATTCTCCGCAAAGGAGTGGCCCAATATCTTTGTAAGGACAAGGTTTTAATAACCCTAGCTTGGCACACAATCCATTAGGGGGAGGAAGCTCTAGTTCTTCCCCCCCTCCAATCAGTCTCCACATCAAGTGGAGCTCTAGTTTTGGTTGTTCGAACCCTTGTAGGCGAATCCAATTATTACCATGGCAGCATAACCTATTGCTATACTTGCTGGACTGGCGGATTTTCCAGCTTTAGGTTTCTCCCTACCCATCTTTAATGGGTTAGCGGAAGAAGATGCAGAACTGTTGTAAGAAAGCAATCAACCATGGAATGAAATCTAACTGAAATTGAAAATTAACTAAGCAACAACAAAGAATTAACAAGTCTATTGCACCAAGACATCCTCATCATGTATTAATGGTTGGGGATTCAAGAATACATGACGGCCATGGCTGAGTGCTTCATAGGCTAAGAAGAAGCTAACTCCAAGAAGATGGTAAAGCCAAGATTATTGAATGATCAAAAGATGTCTTGCCTTTGGCCTCTAGTCCCTTTTGTTCTAACCCTCTTACCAAACTTAAGGGCTGTTCACACATGTACACATAGGCTAGGGCTGAATTTACAAAGGCTGGAATTAATCCAAGGTGCAAATATTAATGTTGTATTTTCCTTCATGACAAACCATCCCGTCCTGAAGATGGTTTTGTCCTCAAAACCAAGAAGTAATGGACTAAATCCAAGTCAAGGATGATAGTAATCATGCCCATTCATCTTCCAAGTGATAAGAAAGCACTGTCCATGAAAAGAAGACCTTTTTCCATGCCAAACTGTGAGAAAATTGGCTGTTGTCCAAACAGGGCTGATTCACTAAAACTGCCATAACTTTTGATATATTGGTCCAAATGAGGCGTATGAGGTGTAGAAACGAAGTATACACTCCCAAGCATCACCCCATAACATCAAAATCAAATTTTGATGAAGTCAGGACAGTTTTATTGTTTGCAGAAATTTCATACAGCAAGCTGTCTCTGCACAGTCACTGCATACTGCATCATATATCATCCTGTAATAACCAAGGAAAGTTACTAACATAAGTGGATGGTTGCCAAGAAGACTCTTCAATGGGCAAATTCTTCCACTTAATGAGATACTCAATGAGAGTACGATTTCTGAGAACTTTCTCTCTCTTTCCAATAATGCTTCCAGGTTCATATATGATCAGTCCTGCCTCATCCAATGGTGGTAACTCTTCCAATACTTGCACATCGGGCCCAACATACTTCTTCAGCTGAGCAAGCTTATTGTTCCCACCCTTTAATGAAGCATAATGCGTCTTGGGCACTTTGAGAAATACCCAATCTCCAACCTTGAAGTCTAAATGTCTTCTTTTCTCATCTGCATAGACCTTCATTACCTCTTGTGCTTTCCTTATGCTGTCCTTGCATTGCCTCATGAGCAACTCCATTCTTTCCAACTCTTCCTTTGCTTGTGGGTTGATGTCTTCATGGAATAAAACTGATGGAAGTTGGACTTTATACCCATAAAGAGCTTCAAACGGAGACATCCCAATGCTCATGTGGTGTGTGTTATTATAGCAAAATTCAGCAAGGTGGATCCAACGATCCCATGAAGCTTATGTGTCATGACAATAATGCCTAAGGTACACTTCCACCCAATGATTGACTCTCTCCGTTTGCCCATCAGTCTGAGGGTGATAGGCCGTGCTAGGAGTGAGGAAAGTACCCATAGATGAGAATAGACTTTTCCAGAAGTTGCCCATAAACTTCGAATCACGGTCTGATACTATTCTCATTGGCATACCATGTAGTTTGAACACACCTTCCATAAATTGCTCGGCGACTTGCCTTGCTGAAAATTGGACTTTAGTTGGGATAAAGTGGGCTGATTTGGTCAATCTATCAACTACCACATAGATATTGTTCCATCCATGACTGGTAGTAGGCAATCCCGTTATGAAATCCATGGAAATATCTATCCATTTTCCCGTAGGTATGGGTAAAGGCTGAAGTAAGCCGGCTGGTAATAGAGTAGAATCCTTATTTTGCTGACACTCCAAGCACTGAGATACATACTCTTTAACATCTTTCCATAGACCTTTCCAATAGAAGCTTTGATGAACTCTATCAAACTTCTTGAAAAGGCCCAAGTGACCAGCCATTGGTGATGAATGCATCTCTTGAAGCACCTTCAGCTTGAATTTACTGCTGGGAATCAAGTACACTTTACCCTTAAACCATAAGAGGCCATTATGCACTTTAAAATTAGGAAATTCAGCATCACACCCTTGCTGTAATTTCTGTAAAATATGGGCAGCATGCTCATCAAGCACATATTCCTCTTGAATGTCTTCAATCCAATCCTTATAGATGGTAGACACAGTAGATAGACTGCATGCCCACATTCTTGATAACGCATCAGCCACCACATTATCCTTGCCAGCCATGTATGATATTTCAAAATCATATGATTGCAAAGTGGCCAACCATCTCTTTTGCTTGGGAGAAAGATTGGGCTGCGAGAGAAAATATCTCAAGACCCTATGATCGCTTTTGACTTTGAAGTGTGTCCCATAGAGGTAGTGGTGCCATTTCTTGATTGCATGTAAGATAGCAAGTATCTCCTGCTCATAAACATGCATCTCTCTCTCTTTGTCATCAAATTTTCTGCTCTCAAATGCAATGACACCATGCTCCTGTACCAAAACTGCCCCCAAACCTCTACCACTGGCATCTGCATAAATGGTAAAAGTCTTGGAGAAGTCAGGGCAAACTAGTATGGGTGCTGAAACAAGCAATTGCTTCAGCTCATTAAAGCTCTTGTCAGCGATCTCATCCCAGAAGAAGGCCTCCTTTTTCAGCCGATCGGTAAGAGGAGCTGCAACATGAGCATAGTTCTTCATAAACCGTCGGTAAAAGGATGACAAACCAAGGAAACCTCTTAATGAAGTGGCATTGGTTGGCGTAGGCCATTCTTTGACGCATTGAACCTTCTTAGGATCCACTTTGATTCCATCTTCTCCCACTATATGACCCAAGTACTCAACTTCCTTTGTCATAAAAGAGCATTTAGTGGCCTTGGCAAACAGTTTGTGTATCCTCAATATGTCAAAGACCTCTTTTACATGCTGCAAATGGTCTTCTTAGACCCCTCTCCGTCCTGAAGGCTGTTTTAAATTCATCCCCTTCCTTGATGCGTATTTGATGATATCCTGATCTCAAGTCAATTTTGGAGAACACCTTGGCATCCTTCAATTCATCTAAGAGATCATCTATTCTAGGTATTGGATACCTATTCTTGATAGTGACCTTGTTGAGATCGCGCTAATCAATGCACATTCGAAAGGAGGCATCTTTCTTCTTCACAAGAAGGACTGGAGAAGCAAAAGGTGATTGGCTTGTCTTAATGAGACCCATTTCCAAAAGCTCTTTGACTTGGCGTTCTACCTCTTCTCTTTCCACTTTGGAGAGGCGATATGGTGGTTTGTTGATGGGCTTTGTATTGGGCAGCAAGTCAATGGGATGATCCACTTCTCTTTTGGGAGGAACAGAGGTAGGTGGCTGAAAAATATCATCATATTCTTTCAGCAATTTACAAAGACATGGATCCATATTGTTGGTACGAGAAGAGGGCTGATCCTCTTCAATCTTGGAAAGAAGAATGGTGAACATACATGCCTTTGCATTTATCTCTTTCTTAACCTTCTTGGGGCTGATCATCTCCATTCTTTTCTTTTCAACTCCATGTAGTGTTACTTGTTGTCCACACCATTTAAACTCCATTTCCATGTTGTTGAGATCCATGGTAAATCTGCCCAAAGATTTAAGCCAATTGCAGCCAAGTATTATATCAATGGGACCCATTTTTAATGCAATTAGGCTCACCGATGTAGTGCACAATGGGGAAAGGGTGATAGGTACATTTGGACAGCATTGATTGCTCTTCTCAAAATTTCCATTTGCCACTTGGATTTTGAGTGATGTAGGCATTTCATGCATATTCAATTTCAGCCCATTGAGTGACTTAGCATTAATGAAGCTATGTGTACTTCCCGTATCAATGAGTATATGAGCAGTCCTTTCCTTGATTTGACCTTTAAGGCGTAGGGTATTATCCCCTCTTGAACCACTCCATGCATCACTTGATATGGCACATAGCGATGGATGTAAATCAGTCCATGAATCATCCAAATAATGACCGCCCGGGTCGAAAGGAAACCCATCCATCGGATCATAGAACTCATCATGGACATTCTCTTCATTTTCATGCGCCTCTTCTTGAGTTGTTGTGACATCAAGCTGATCCAAGCTTCCTTCAATAGATTCAACATCGGAATCATCCTCGATGATCATGCTAATCTTCATATTTTTGGCCTTGCATTTGGACTTATGAGATCGGGTGACCATTTTTCTCCACATTTGAAGCATAGTCCTTTAGCATACATGTCTTTGAGCTTGTCATTCGATACATGTTTGCCTTGAGTAGGGGCTGAAGTTTTGGCACTTATATCAGTTCTCTTTCCATCAAATCTATTTTCAGCATTAGGTCTGAAATTACTGCTTTGTTTTGACCCAAAAATAGTAGGAAAAGTGGGTATCTTGCTGTAGGTATTGCTGAAAGTATTTGATGGCTTCCCAATATGTTGAAAATCAGTTTTAGCATGCCCATAATGGCCTGATGTCCTTGGGAACTGCGTAGGCTGAAAAGAATGCCCTGTTTTTGGCTGAAAACCCTTGTATTTCTGCCCATAACGTTCAGCCAATTGAATGGCAGCTTGTAGGGATGTAGGATTCATGGCTCCAACTTCGGAAGAAAGGGTAGGTTCCAAACCAAATATGTATTTATTCAACTTGGCACTATCGGAGACCCCATGAACATACATCGAAAGGTTCAAAAACTGATTTGAGTACTCTCTAACTGAGAGACCACGTTGCTCAAGTGCATACCACTTCTTCTCTAACCGCTCTTTTTCAATAGGGGAAACAAAGACTTCAATCATAGCATTTTTCAATGCATCCCAAGACAAGAAGTCATGTCCCATCCTCGCCATATATCTCCACCAAGTGTGAGCATAGCCTTCTAGATGAAGGGCTGCAAATTTTACTTTGGCATTCTCGAGCCTTGGGTAAAGGGAAAAATACATCTCTAACTTGTCAAACCACTCCTCCAACTCCGTGGGTGAAGGGTTCTCTCCCTTGAAGTTTGAGATAACTATTTTCTCCTTGTACTCTCTCTCATATTGAGGAGATTGTCCATTATGGTGCTGCTGCCCACTATGGTGTTGTGGCCCAAAAGAATTGCCAAAAGATCCTTGCCTAGGATATTCATTATTTCCATGCCCTTGTGCATAAGGAGTTTGCTGTCCATAATCCATACCATGACTTTCTGGCTAGAAATAATGTCCTTGAGGCTGAAAGTATGTGTTGCTCACATTGGGAGGTTGTCCATGGTACCCTTGAGGTTGTCCATGCATAGGTGAGTTGAAAGGTGGTTGCTGCCCATTATTTTGCTGATTCCAGCCATGATTTGACATGGGACTTGGCCTATTGGGCTGCACTTGAGTAGAGAAATTATGTTGTGGCTGTCCATAAGCATTTGGGGCTGAATTCACATGCCCTTGCTCATAGCCACCAACATTTGCTTGAGGGTAAAATTGCTTGTAGAAAGAGTTGCACCCACGGATGTCTTCATCATGCTTTGAGTTTGTTTGCACTCTCTCTTCAGGATCTTGCCCATGTGGCTGAAGATGACCCTTTTGTTGATGGAATTGTGGCTGAAGTGAAGTGGGCTGAACAAAATCCTTAGCTTTAGATGACTCTCCAACTTCAAATTGACCTACCACCTTAGGAGTAGGTGGTTTAGGTGGTTCTTCAGCCATATGAGGATGTGGGACATTAAGACCAGCTGTAGGCAACATTTTCTCACCAAGAAGTGCTACAAGCTTGTCAATACCCAACCTCATACCCTCGAAGCCTGATTTCATATCCTTTATGTCATTTGACAATTGTTGAAAACTGTTTGAATTCATTGAGATATGAGACATCCCTATGGGTTGATTGGTAGGGGAGTGGGTGGAACTTGCATCGACCTCTTCGTTCTCATAGTGCATTCGGTAAATGGCATCTTGAGAAGTGTCATGTTCACCCCTTTCCTGTTGATATTCCCTCAATTCTTCATTGATAGTATCCAAAACAGGGTCTCTCTTCTTATTCCTAGCCATGGGTTGATTTCTGTCCTGAATTTCCTGCAGTAGAAGAACTTGATTATCTTCACTTCTAGAGCTCCAAATTACGAGGTCTTTGGCTCTGTTCGAAGCTTGAAGAGTCCTCTATCCAACGAGCTATCAAGTGCAGAAAATAGATGAATATAAAAATTTCTGTAAGGGATTTTCTGTTGCTGTCTGAAAATTCATCTGCCCATATCTGTCCCAAACTTTAATGCTGAACCATAGTGTCTTTACCATAGGATGCATACATTTTACTGTAGCCATATATCTTCATACATTTGCCAATATCTCAAGAACTCAATGCCCATAAACTCATGCTGTAGGCTGATTTCAAGTGCCTTTGAGATTTGTACATGCACCTAAACTTGAAAATGCGTGGGATCCGAGACCCGAGGGGTTTGCAAAGTTCCCTCTCGAGCCGGGTTGCGCTCCCCTTCAGGGTCCTCGTCGATAGGGGAGGGTCACCTCTCTTTTGTCCTACCAACTCGCCCGGCATCCACTTTTCCTCGTGGGCATGTACATGGCAAGTGAATTCTAGCTCTAAAAATCAGTATGATATGCATGGAATAGGAAGGAAATACAATTGCCTTTCATTTGCCCTTTCATGATATGCAAGATTGGAATTGAAAAGGCTGAAATGTAAATGAGAAATGGAGAGGTATTTACCTCAACAGTGACTCACTGCTTACAAAGCTTTTCTCACTTACCAATTGGGTAATGATTTTCTTATGATCAAGAGGCAAAATAGGCAATCAATTTCATGTCAGGTTAGGCAATAAAGATTGAGTAATGAAGCTCAAGAAATTACTGATTTCAGTGAATGAAAGTAGATGGGTAATGCGCATTCATTATGGAAGAGTTTGAGACATTTAGAGATGGCCATTTTAGTAAATTGAAGAGGTTTAGTAAAGACAATGACTGACATAACCTATAGGCTTCATGTAATGCATTAGGCTATGAATGAAAGCTTCATTAATCCTCTTATTTCTCTTCAACAATTGGAAATGAGATCAGCAATTGGATGTAAATAGAAATTAAGAGTGATTAGAGTACCTCATTTGATTGATTGGAGAAGAGCATTGTTGATGGAATGACCTTCAATCCATAATGCTTGACATAGGTGAGTTGAGCTTGATAATCCTTCCAAAATCAATCCAAGAGATCTTCAATCTTCAAGAATAATCCCTTCCTTGATAAGCTTCAGCTTCATTAATCCCATGAAAGCTCCATGACTCCATGAATGCTCCAAATTGCTCCAAATGAGGGTTGATGAAGACCGATTACCTTCTCTACTTGAAGTAGGTTGCAATAGGTAATAGAGAGGGCTTCAATGTGTCCAAGAGATCCCGAAATTTGAGAGGGAATGCCAAAATTTAATGGCATAAAAGCTTCATGCTGTCCATTGAATACCTAGACCTCCATTGGCTTCAATCTCCTTCAATGCCGGTCCAATGTTGATGGTTTCTTGAGGGGAAATGGTTGAGGAAGCTTCAGAGATGCTTTGCCCACAAAAGCCCCATGATTTGCTTCAAAAATTTCAGGAATCTTTGATGCTGTCCCAATCTGCCATTGCTAGGGTTTTGAAGAAGAGGGAAAACTCCAAAATGGTAAGAATCTTGAAGAAGCTTGTGAGAGACCTCTTGCCCAGGGTTAGAAGGATCATTAGCAATGCTCAAAGGCCATCATATTTCTGAATTTTCCATGCAGTAGGGGAGTGTGTGCAGGCGGCGCAAACAGCGTGAGGACATACTCATGTATGAAAAGTCCAAGACAATGCTAAGTAGCTATATTAGCTACTCCAAATGAAGCTCCTGAAGCAGGGAAGAAGGTCATGTAATCCATTCTCATGATAGGAGTGAGAGAGAGAAGATCTGATCTTGTCTTGGCCATGGATTCTTGTGGACAGCTTGAAGGAAAAGAGAAGAAACCCTTGTTTCATGAAAAGTAACTCTAACTTTTCCCTCCTCTAAGACCTGTAACCATTAGTTTTTCCACTTACCCCAATTTTTGGCTCAAATCTTGGTCACGACCTGCTATTTTGGATGGAGCCCACCATTTCTTCCATTAGTAATGCCAAGAATCACCATCTTCATCCCTGTTTGTAGCAGACCTTCACATGTAACTCCGGTTTGAAGCCTTCATGTCCTGTCAAGTCCTGTCACTCAAATTCCTAAGTATGGTTTGCTCTCCCTAGCCTAGGAAACTGAATCTAGTACTTGAAAATGACTTCTGCAAGGATCTAAGCTACTGCTCTGATACCAATGTAAGAAAGCAATCAACCATGGAATGAAATCTAACTGAAATTGAAAATTAACTAAGCAATAACAAAGAATTAACAAGTCTATTGCACCAAGACATCCTCATCATGTATTAATGGTTGGGGATTCAAGAATACATGACGGCCATGGCTGAGTGCTTCATAGGCTAAGAAGAAGCTAACTCCAAGAAGATGGTAAAGCCAAGATTATTGAATGATCAAAAGATGTCTTGCCTTTGGCCTCTAGTCCCTTTTGTTCTAACCCTCTTTCCAAACTTAAGGGTTGTTCACACATGTACACATAGGCTAGGGCTGAATTTACAAAGGCTAGAATTAATCCAAGGTGCAAATATTAATGTTTTATTTTCCTTCATGACAACTGCACATTAACGAATTTTAGAAGTTGATGTTCAATTGTCATATCCATGATGAAGGACATCTAATGATGTTCTTTAACATGACTCTCAAATGAAGAGTTGCCATATACTAGGGCCTAGAAATTGGAACCATAACCATCATTGATTTATTTTTCAAAGCATTTCAAAGGGAGTTTTCCCCTGAAAGGGGTGGTGAATATTGGCTACATGTACTAAATGTGACACATCAACTACCACATGAGGATATCTGAGCATATGCCAAGAAGTTAAAAGAGGTCTTTTGCAAAATGCAAGCCTCTATCCCTATCCCAGCAACTACTCAACTACAATATTTTTTGCATGGTCTGGATTTCAACATTCAGGTACAGTTGAGTAGTGTCACTTTGTCGGATATATACAATACCATTAGATGATGCCATTAGATGAGCACAAGAAGTAGAATCTTGACTACAAGCGGACTATGCCTCTCGAACCAATCTTAATATGGGTCTAGTTTCAGGAAATAATTTGGCATTGATCAATGGCAATGGAAGTCAAGGGATAGCTATGACTAACCCAAATGTGAGAGGAAACATTGTCCAAAATGTGCCTTTATTTCTAGCTCCTCCCATGGTGACTATGCCTATGGCTAGTCAGATGGCTCCACCAAATTTTGGAGGCCAAGCAACAAACCCTAACATTTTTCTTGTGAGTTAGTAACCAATGCCCAATCAAATTGTTAGGCCAATGGAATGATGAATAGATGATCATGGCTATGTGTCAAGTGCATCAAATGTCCTTGGTGAAGTTAAGGATATAATGAAGCACTACACTGACATGATTTTTGAACAATATCAGCAAATAGTTGTTGATGTCAATTTCCTTTAAAAACCACAGAATTTGATAGGAAGTAGATGCCCTGAAGAAGAGGGTGCACCATCAAGATTTAGTTGTAAATGGTATGGCAGCCAGCACTACCCTAGAAATTTTCCAAATGTCAAATGTGATATATGTGGGAAGTTTGGCCATTTGGCTCTGCCACTTGTTGGAGTAAGATTAGATCTCTCCAACAAGGTAGTAGATATTAGGTCATGTTAACCATCATGCACAAGGGAATAATCTTTAGCAAGATGATAGGCGAAACAAATACTTCAAAGAGGTAAGGTTACTGTAGAGGAGCTACCTAGTGGTAGTGGAGTTAGCCTCATTGAGGCTGTATGGGTTAAAGGCACTGAAGCTTCTAATGTGTGGGCCATTACGAGAGGTCAAAAGGGTAGAGAAGGCGACAAAGATAATGTAAAACTTGTCGATGGAAACCCTAAGCAAGACGATAAAGGGGCACAAGTCCTTAACCCCGACATGAAAGGGGGACCTTTAAAACCCGTAGGGAGTAAAGCTGACACCAAGAAGGATAAAGAATTACCAAGGAGAAAAGAAAAAGCTAAGAAGGAAGCACCAAAGCCAGTGCAACGACTAAAAGAGAGAATGGTTTGATGAGAGAAGAGAGCTCTAGTGAATTATCATGAATTTGATTTAGCAATCTCTCTTTGTGAAGTTAAACCAGATTGAATCTCTTACAACTGATTAAGCTGTCTCCAGGAGTGTGCAATGAATTTAAAAAGATCTTGTGTACTAGGTATATTGTGGAACCTTTGGGCATAGGGCGAGTAGGAGATGATTGGTTGGAGCATGCTGAAAGATATTGCCCAAGGGTTGCAACCTACATTGATGCAATACTAGTGGATCATGCTATCATAGATACAGGATCATCTGTTAACATCATGAGTTCAAAATTGATGGAGAGGTTGGGTTTAGCAATCCAAAAGGATGCCTCCACAATTCTGTGAATAGTTACTGATAGTTTAAAACAACTTGAAGGTTGTATTACCAAAGTCCTTGTGACTATTGCTCGTGTGGAATGCAATGTGGACTTTAGGGTCACTAGGTTTGTATGACAGCCAAGATATCAAGTATTGTTAGGAAGGCCATGGATCTTGCAATTTGACTGTGAAGTGGATATACCTACTGGTCATTTGATTTTTGGTAGAGGTGCCAATCATGTGGTAGTAGATAGATGCATATCCTAAGTCTCCTCAAAGTGAGAGAGCTCCTCTATCCTCTACAGAATTAGAGACATTAGAAGATATATATGCCAGTGAGACTTCGTCAAGCGATGAATCAAAAGAAGGGTCCACACTATAGAGGACATCTATCAAATAATTGTGAATGAGCCAATAGAAGCTCAAGATAGGATTAGAGATGCGGATGCGATTGAGCTAGATCTTGGTACACCAAATGATTCACGGCCAATTAGATTAGGGTCCATGTTCAGTGTGGAAGAAAGGGAGGGCTATGTGTCCCTTATCCAAGAGTTCCGCGATATCTTTTCTTAGAGTTATGATGAGCTAAGAGGTATTCCTCCCAGCATGGCTGTTCATACCATTCCTCTAAAGGAAGGTGTCGCTCTGTGCATAAAAAAGTAAGGCGTATGCCTTTTGAACTGAGGGACGAGCTATTCAAGGAGTTATAGAAATTGGGACAAGCTGGTTTGATCTTCCCTATTTAACACATTGAATGGTGTCTACCTGTTGTTCAGAAAGAAGAAAAATATTCAAATCCGGCTTTGCATAGATTTTAGAGAGCTTAATAAGCAGGCATTTAAGAACGACTACCCGTTATCCTTTATTGATCAAGTAGATTTTGGACCAGTTAGCGAGTAGGGAAATATATTCGTTTATGGATTTCTTTGTGGGATACAACCAGATGGAAATTTTAGAAGAAGATAACTAAAAATAACTTTCATTACAGTCTTCGGTACCTTTGCGTACCACGTGATGGCCTTTGATTTATGCAATGCACTTGGTTCATGGCAACAAACAATAGACAAGACCTTTGGTGACATCTCCCTAGAGGAGTTGAAAGTATTTATCGTTGACCTAGGGGCAGCCACCATAAGAGAAAGGCAATTGATTATTTTAAGGATGTGTTTTGAGAGTTGCAGACAATTCTGCATAGCTCTTAACCCACGGAAGTGCGTCTTTGGGGTGCCTTATGGGTTATTGCTAGGCCATGTGATCAATTCAATAGGGATCGCGATTGACCCTAAAAAGATCAAGGCCATAGTCACCATGAGTCTGCCATGCACTCTGAAAGAAGTACACAGCTTTTTGTCATCTGTAGGGTACCGAGGGTTCATAAATGCCTTGGTAGAAAGAACATTGCCAGTAACGAATCTATTATATTTTAGCTGTCTATTTGAATGGTGTGACCCTTGTAAGGTAGCTTTTGATGATATGAAACACAACCTAGTAAAATCACCAGTTTTAAAAGCACCTAGGGCGAAGTATTCTACATATTTTCAGTAGCCACCATGCATAGTATCAGTTTGGTGCTTATCCCAAATCTGGGAGGAAAAATTGTATCATCCGATCGCCTTTGCTAGTTGAAAGTTGGGCGTATCAAAAATCAACAATACCTATAAGGAGAAGTTGTGCCTTGCCATGGTATTTGCGACTAAAAAATTCAAGCACTACATCCTCTACAAGAAGGTAGTTTTCTATACAAAGGTGAAATGACTTAGATTGTTGATGAACAAGTTACAACTGCTTGATCATTTAGCAAAGTGGTTAATCACTTTTGCAGGAATTAGATTATGAGGTTAGAAGTAAGCCATCGAAGTTGCAAGGTATTGTGGAATGTCTTGTGGATTTTGGGGAGCCAAAAGAGACTTTAATTGAAGGAAGTGATATTGAGGAAATGTTTAAAATTTATACAGCTTCGATCCCATCTTGGTATGATGCTATAACGCATTACCTATCAACATGAGAGGCTAGAGTCGGTTTATCAAAATCAGAAAAGAGAAAAATTAGATAGTAGGCTTTGAAATTTTCCCTAATCGTAGGAACACTATATCAGCAAGGGGTTGATGACATCTATCACTGATGTGTGATGCTTGATGAGGTTCCATTCATTTTGGAAGAGTGCCATCAATTCGCTTGCGAAGGGTATTTTACTGGACAGTTGATTGCCCAAAAATCTTTAAGAGTCGGATATTGGTGGCTATCCATTTTCCAAGATGCATTCGAGTATGCTAAGAGATGGGATACTTGTCAATGACATGACAGTAGGGAGAATAGGAAGCGACCACTTACTCCGATTATGACCATACTTCCATTTGAGAAGTGGGGCGCCATAGACTTTGTGGGTCCTATTATCCCATCATCTTCTATACATAAGAGGTATATCATAGTGGTGGTGACTGACTATTTTACAAAGTCATTAGAAGCACGAGCGACGAGGAAGGACGAAGCAAAGGAGATTGCTAGTTTCTTATTAGAGCAGATTATATGCCGATTTGGTCCACCAAAAGAATTAGTATCAGACCGTGGAACCCATTTCAAGGTGGAAAATTAAGAACAATAAGATGAATCCTTATAACCCATAGGCAAATGGGCAAGTTGAAAGTACTAACAAGCAGCTTGTGGGTATTTTATCAAAAATAGTATCAGAAAAGAAGTGAGACTGGGATAAGAAACTATATGTGGTAGTGTGGGCATATAACAGGACGTTTAAACAAGCCACTGGCCACACCCCATTTAAGTTAGTCTATGGGGAGGAGTCTGTTTTGCCCTTAGAGATTGAGTTACTGACCATAAGATTCACAATCAATCATTCTTTGGGTGATAAGGACGCCCTCTTTGAGCGCTTTATAACTCTGGCCCAATTAGATGAGCTCAAATTGCATAGTCTATTACATCAAGAAGTGGCTAAGAACCAGATGAAGAAGTTGCATGATTTAAAAGCGAAGAAATATACCTATAAGAAGAGACAGCTAGTTCTATATTATGATGTGTGAAGAGAGCTATTTCCACCCCGAAAAACTTGAGTCCAAATGGGATGGTCCCTACAATATCATAAGAATAGGGAAAAATAAGTCCACTGCATTATTGGTTGATCTCGAGGGAGTGGATTTAAAAAATAAGGTTAATCTTAATTATATTAAACCTTATTATCTCTAAATACACTAATGAAATAAAAGCCTTGTAGGTCAATACTGGGCTGATTATTAGGAACCTGCAAGAGATGAAAGAGGTTGATGGGGCAGCTTATTCCTTACTTGGAACACCCATACTTGGAGCAGCGATATCATCAGGGAAAGCTTATCTGGTGGAGTAAAGGATATAAAGTGATTGAGTAAGAGGATGGATCATTTGTTTGGGAAATCAAAGTCTTTTGTCATCATTTCTTGCGAATCTTGACAAGCATCCCTGTTATATTCAACGAAGAAGGTGGAATGGAGCCTTCAGTACATCCTTTGAATATGCTAAATTTTGACTATCATAATTACGAGTACATGTGACGATGGCTGGCTATCTAAACCCATTGTGGACATACACATTGTACTTTGATGGAGTGTCCAAGGGTCCCAACAGGAAAGGGAGTATAGGGGTAGTTATTAGAGATCCTCGATGTAGAGTTGTGATGAAATTAGCTATTTATCTTGGGGATGGATTCACCAATAACATGGTGGAATACAAAGCTTTAATCATGGGCCTGAATATTGCTAAGAAGGGCATTATTTGTTGGTTGTTAGTAAAGGGGGATTCCCAATTGGCTTTAAACTAACTGAATGGGAATTAGACAGTACAAAATCCCATTCTTTCTATGTATTATTGCACTGCTATGACCATGCTTGATAGGTTTGAGAGAGTCTCTTCAGCTAGTTCTACATTATTGGAATCAGTTTGCGGACTTTCTAGCCAACTTTGCTTATGAAGAACACCTTTTCCTCAAATGTGGTCCTAGTTTGGATATCTCTATTAATGATGAGATAGGACCTGGTCAATTATTATGTGGGCTTTTATCAGAACATGCCCTATATGGCCGGCGATGGTTAGTATGGGTGATGCAAAGAGTGGCTGAGACCCATTTGCCTTTATTATCTTGGAGCCACAGGTTGCTTAGATGACACACTATGCATACACCTCTTGCTATTTATGCAAGAGGCATGGGTCACAATCTGATGCATTTAGTTTAGGGCAGGAGCCCTATCTCTTCCTTGGGATGGAGCATTTTGTTGTACATCATCCAAAGGGAGGATATATATGAGCTGTTTTGTTTGATTCCAAATTTAGGCCAAAAGGGCTGGTTCTTTTTAGGGTTTTAGTGCTTGATTTCCTTAGGCCAAAAGGGCCACTTTTTGCCGAGTTTAAATGATTTATTTAGGCCATGAGGGCTAGTTTGTTGGGGTGATATTTCCTTTAGGTCAAGAGGGCCATATGTCTGTTTGGTGCAGATACGTTTAATGGTTTTATATTTTAGTGATTGCATCACACAGGTTAAGGAAGTCACTAGAGGGAGCCTTTGTTGCGAAGGAGCTTCTTGTGGCCATTTCTAGGTGGTATTGTCCCCTTTTCGAGTCTTTTTCCCTTAAGCAAATAATGTTATATATGTATGTAGGGGTAAATTTCTTTTTGTTTGTTGGGGACCGACAATCAAGGCATGAAGTCCCAGGTTTAGGGTAGGTATATCTAGGAAGATTTGAGTAGTCGTCTACCTCCTATTAGGACATTGTTAGGCATTAAAAGACCTATTTTAGAAGGTAGTTCTAGTGACCTTGTCCTTCTTGCTTGCTAGGCAATTATCGTAGGAGTCCCTGTTAGTGTGAGGCAGTTAGAAAAGCTTGCCAAAATATCAAAATGAAAGCAAGTTTTGAATCTATTTAAAAATAAGACTTATAGAGGTGTATAAAAAGGGGTTCTAACCCCTCAATAAGAATACAAAAGAAAAAGGAAGAAATTTCTTAAAAGTAGTTGATTATTGCCTTGCGAAGGCTTGATAGGTTCCTAGGGATGAGCCCAAGACCGATGCCTTGTCTTCCTAGGGGTAGAAGCTAGCAAAAAAGAAAAGAAAAGGAAGGTTAGAGTGAAAATAAAAGTGTGAATTTAAAAAAAAGATTAAGTGTCACCTCGCGAGAGCTTGGTAGGTTATTGGGTACCAAATCAAGACCTGAGGCCGATGCCCTGTTCTTCATTGGTCACTTTACGCTCAGCTCCCTCCTTTTTACACGCCCAAGTATGGAAATCGTGAAAGGAAAATGTTTCACAAGAAGAATATGATGACTAAGCTATAGGAGTCCTCACCTAGTAGGAGGTCCTCGTCTAATTTTCCTAAGTTAGGTAGGTAGCTTAAACCACCATTAGGATGACCTTTTTGATAGGCTTTTTAGCCAGTCTATGTTCAAGTAGTTGGTTAGAGACCTCGGGCAGTAAGCAAGGGCAATAAGCAATTTCGGAATTCATAAAAGGGGACCAAGGGAGAGTTTGTTGATTCGATATTATTTTCGTCAATGGCTCCTAAGCAAAAATCGAGAGGAGCACATGCGGGAGCTTCCACCCAAAGTATGAGAGCGAACAATGCCCCGATATTAAATGCCCAGGTTCCAAAAAAT
Organism: Lygodium microphyllum; assembly: GCF_053477565.2. Taxonomy (NCBI): domain Eukaryota; kingdom Viridiplantae; phylum Streptophyta; class Polypodiopsida; order Schizaeales; family Lygodiaceae; genus Lygodium; species Lygodium microphyllum. The sequence goes on from NW_028229529.1 coordinate 525,017, forward strand.
ATCCTCGTATGGAAAGGATGCATAAAGCATGTTTTAATTCACATAGAGAAACTTAAATGCATTGAAAAATTTATATACTTGTTTCGATTTAAAATGTTCAATTGCATGACGAGGTACTTGCATTGCTTGCACTTCCATGGTCAAGGGTAGTCGCATTTTTGAACATATGATGCATAAGTTAAAAGATGCAATTGTGCAAAGGCATCTTTGTTGCATCACGCAAAGGATAGGGCATATAGCACATGATGCACTTATGTAATAAATACCTCTTTGTGACTCATATATAGGATGATTGTAGAAGGTCATTTAATGATGGCTAAATAGTTGCAATGAAGGAAAAAGATTTATGAACTTTGACAAAAAACATATAGTATGCAACTCGAATGAAATGATAGATACAATTTAGGCTAGTGAAGTGGTAAAGGAAGGATTAAATCAATGATGTATTCATTGGCATCTGGTCATGAAGGAATGATGCATTCATGCATAGAGTTCTTTTATCAAAGTTCACAATTGGGAAAAGGATGCATCTTCATTAAAATACAAAAGCTTTGAATTTGATGCATAAATGTCAATCAAAATTGTATAGGGCAATGAAAAGAAAGATCATTGTAGATCCTATAGTTGCATAAAGGTGAAAGGCCTATGGTCTTGAAATTGCATATTCGCATGGAATGATACATCTCATACTTCTTGCAGTTACTTACATCTTTTAAGGAAAGTACTTGTGAGTTTAGAGGAAAGTATTTGCATCTTTAAAAGGGAAGATCATCTTTAATCATAATTTGGTTAGATCCACTAAGTAATTTGTGTGTAATTGAGTAGCTTACATGAAATTCATAAAGGTATGATTAGCTAGCATACGACGGTCACCTCAATGTGCTAGGTTAGGTTAAGTTATGTTAAAATTCTACTTAGTATCACACTTAGGATGCCGATTTAATATTTCAATCTTAAAATTTCAACCCACATTCATGAAATGTTAGGTTTATCTAAATGCCCGTGCAAGAATGATCTAGGGTTCTCATCCTAAGGATAAGATGATCAAATGCTAGACTTTCGCAAGGAATTTAGGGACCCTAGGGCCAAATCATTTATCAGCCTAGTAGGATTAGGGTTTTGGATTGGGGTCAATGGGACTCCCAAATCCTGTGTCTTGATCAAGAAATACTGTATCATGAGAGGTATAATCCCTCAAGTTAGGTACTGACATCTATCTCGAGCAACAAGATTGCAAGGTCATATGCTCTTGCGTCTAAATCATAAGATAGTACTGCTACACCTTAGACCAAGATTGGCGAGTTCTAATTACAGGTTAGATTCTCTAAGAAATGAGTAGTCTCCTACTACAATACTCCCTCTTGGGAGCTAATTTGTCAAGCTTAGGGCAGTGGTGAATTGCCAAGGAGAAAATTGACCAACCAAGTTAGGACGATGGGGTTGTCCAAGATCTATTTGACTATAATATAAGGAAACCTAAGGTAGTGACAATTTGGGTTCAACAGGGTATAAACCCTAACCCAAGGAAAAAGTGTAAACAAGCAACTCAGCTTGCTAAACCTTTGGGATCTGCCAAGTTGCGAATGATCCAGGATCGAATGCTGGGAGTATTCGGGGAGAAGGAATCATGCCTTAGCAATTGGCCGTATGAACGACCACTAGAATGCTCGTGCTTGTACACTTAGGTACATTGTTTGTACTTCTTTGCTCAAGGAACTAATTCACCCCTCATGAATGAATAAGATTTTTATCAATGTCTGTCATGGCTGTAAGTGTTGGTAAAGGAGTTAAGTGATTAGGTCACTTGGCTAAAAGTTGTACTACTGGGCATATTAATGTAATGTGAGAAACGTTGGTAAAGTTTTAATGTAAAGAATCTTATTGCCTAGGCGCAACCTGAAGTGTTGATTTCTAGTCCGACCCCTGCACTAAGTACAGCTGTAATTCAAGAGAAGAAGTTCCTCCTCAAACAAATCAAGCCACCTGAAATTGATGGTAAGGGAAGGACTCTTCAAACTGACGCCGAGATCTGGATCGAGTCCATGGAGGAATATTTTGAGGCAGCAGGAACTGCACCCACTAACCAAGCTATGCTCGCCAAACTGAAGCTTACCGGTGAAGCAAGAATTTGGTGGAAACAATGGTGCAGAGACCAAGGGATCTCGGAAGGGTCAGTCACTTGGGAGAAGCTTGAAAAAGATGTGCGAGGGAGATATCTGCCACCTGCCTACCGCACACAGAAGATGAACAAATTCTATTAATTAAAGCTGCTTGGACTATCCCTTGATGCATATTATTCAAAGTTCGTCTCTCTCTTAAAGTACGTGCCACAAATGGATATGACACAACAGGTGTCAAAGTTTTGTGCTGGGTTAAATCCACCCATAAACACCCGCTTGGAGTCAATGCACCCAACGGACCTACAAGACGCACTCATTCGAGCTGCACCAATAATACAGGAGGTGCAGACCAAGCAAGGAATAACAAGACTTGGTCTTACAGGGATCAAAACAAGGGAATGTATAGGTCTTAGGCTAAGAGAGCGCAGGGCCAAAATCAGGGACCAAGAAAGAAAGCTAGGGCCAACCCTGTCAACAACTTTGTTCCTACACAAGGTGATGGCCGCAATCTCTGTTGCTTCCATTGCAACGAGCCTGGACACTTCAAAAAGGTAGTGTCCCAATATTAGCAGAGGACAATGCCAAGGGCCATTCCAAGGAGCCGTCCATGGCCAAGGAGCCACCGTCATGGCCAGAGGGAACCTCTAGTGTTGCCAACAAGGAGTTGGGTGATGAAGAAGATCCATCCATGGAAGCTGACATTGAGAGGGCAACGGTTCATGCCGCTCTTCTTAAGAAAGGCCCGAATCGCCAATTCTGGGTGATTCAAACTCCATCGGATTATCAAGGTAAAAGCTTCAAAACCTTGATTGATTGTGGCAGTACATATTCCTTCATTTCACTAGTCTGTGCAAAAAGATTAGGAATAGCCACAATAGATGTACCTACTTTACTTGTGGAACTAGCAAATGGTCGAGAGGTCTCTTGTACCAGGCAAACTGCTAAGGTGAAATTCCTACTGGGTGGAAAGTCGACTTCAGTCAGATTCAGGGTAACGAACCTAGGTGTTCACAAATGTTTGCTTGGAATGGATTGGCTAATACCCAATGATGTCCACATTCACTGTGGAAAGGGCCAAGTCTCCTTTCAAAATTCTGAAGGGGAACTAGTTACAACTCAAGGAGAGGCTGGTAAGCCAAAAATTCAGCTGGAAAAAGCAACGGATAATAAAAGGAGTTAGGAAGGGTCTACCTGTCTATTTGATTAAACTAAATAAGCTAGATTAGAATCAAGAATCTAGGGAAGAACCTTCATGGTTAAAGGAATACAAAAATGTATTTCCTGAAGAGCTGACAGAACTTCCTCCTCAAAGGGAAGTCGTCACGAAATCAAGCTAGCGCCAGGAGTTGCACCAGTCGCAAAGAGACCATATAGGATGTCCATCCCGGAAGCGATTGAGCTGAAGGAGCAACTCAAGCAACTGTTAGACCAGGGCTACATCCGTCCTAGCAGTCCTCCATGGGGAGCTCTAGTGTTGTTCCAGAAGAAGAAAGATGGAATGCTTCAGCTATGCATTGACTAAAGAGGGTTAAATCAATCAACCATTAAAAACAAATACCCCATTCCAAGAATAGATGAACTTCTTGACCATCTTCAAGATGCGAAGATCTTCTCTAAGATAGATCTCAGGTCTGGATATTATCAGATAAGGATCAAGGAAGAAGATATCCTGAAGACCACATTCAGCACAAGGTATGGACACTTTGAATTCCTGGTCATGTCATTCGGGCTAACAAATGCTCCTGCTACCTTCAACAAGTTAATGCAGGATATCTTTAGGCCTTATCTTAATGACTTCGTACTCGTCTTCTTTGACGATACCCTAGTCTACTCCAAATAGGAAAAAGATCATGAACCCCAACTTCCCATTGTTCTTGAAACAATGAGAGCACATAAGCTTTATGCCAAGAAGAAGAAGTGTGCATTTTTTAAGTGACAGATTGAAAACCTGGGATTCATTGTATCAGCGGAAGGAATTTCAGTGGATCCGACCAAGGTCAGAGACGTTTTGGAATGGCCAACACCAACTTCTGTCAAAGAAATACGTAGTTTTCTTGGATTGACAGGATGGTACATGGTCTTTATCAAAAAACTATGCTTTGATTGCAGCACCTCTGACTGATCTACTAAAGAAGCAAGTATCAATTGTATGGTCACCTGTTGAACAGACTAGCTTTGACAAACTAAAGCAAAGCTTGGTATCAACACTCATCCTGAAACTTCCTGATCTTAGTAAGGAGTTTGAAGTGATAACTGATGCTAACACACTTGTCTTAGGATATGTGTGCTTATACAAGAAGTTCATCCCGTAGCATACTCTTCAAGGAAACTGAAGATCCATGAAAGGAATTATGCTACCCACGACCTGGAGCTGTTGGCTGTCATCCATGCTCTCAAACTTTGTAGACACTACTTGTTGGGTAACAAATTTTCCTTAGTGATGGACCACAAGAGTCTTAAATGGATTTTCACCCCAGAATGAGCTCAATATGAGGCAACGTCGATGGATTGAAGTACTGGAAGAATATGATTTTGAAATCAAATATCGGCCTTTCCCAGTCACAAAGCATTTCTAAATTCTCTGAGTTTGCAAGATCCATCAACAGCAAGATCTCTAGCCACAAAGGTATCCATGCCAAACAACCCAAATCTTGAGCTAGCTAGAGAAGAGGCATGTCATGAACCAACCTATCAGAAATTGCTAAGGGAGATCCCCATCAAAGATCAAGACCCGAAGCTAAAGACGAAGTATCAAGAATTCTCTATCAATAGTGTATTTTTCTACTTTAGGACAAGATTATGTATCCCGCCGACAAGCCAATCACTCAAGCAGAAGGTACTTTGGGAAGCCCATGACTCCCCTTTCTCGGGACATCCTGGCTATGCCAAGACCCTTAATGCAGCCAGGAAGAGCTATTATTGGGATAGGCTCAAAGGTGACGTTCTCAAATATGTCACGGAATGTTTGTCTTGTCAACGCATTAAGGCCGAACACGTCAAAATGCCAGGGAAATTGCAACCACTTGACATTCCTCAAATAAAATGGGAATTCATTAGTATGGACTTTGTTGTTGGCCTACCCCAAGTTCAGGGAGGATGCAACTCTATCATGGTCGTGGTAGACATGCTCACCAAGGTTGCACATCTTATCCCTATTAAGACAAACTATAAAGCCTCAGACATCACAAGATTATTCATCAAGGAAATATTCAAATTGCATGGGTTACCCAGAAGAATCATTAGTGATCGTGACTCCCTTTTCACATCACACTTCTGGAGGGCTATCTTCGAGGCCATTGGGACTCAACTCTGTTTCAGTTCAGCTTATCACCCCCAAACCGATGGTCAAACGGAACGATTCAACCAAGTCATTGAAGATATGCTTAGGGCACACTGCAGCCGCAAACCCAAAAAGTGGATTCAATATTTGCCATTGGTTGAGTTTGCCTACAATGCTTCTTACCAACAAAGCATTTAGATGACCACTTTTCAAGCATTGTATGGGCATGATTGTCGTACTCCTTTGAGCTTTTTGGATCCAACCTTGAGGGTTGAAGCTTCAAAGCAGATGCTGGAAGACATGGATGACCAAATCAAATCAATAAGACAAGACATCCAAGCCGCCAAGGACAGACAGAAGGCTACGCAGACTTGAAACGGCAAGACAGATCCTTCGTTGAAGGTGATATGGTCTTCATTCGTGTACGTCCAAAAAAGAGTTCCCTATCCTTTGGTGAGTGCAAAAATCTAAGTCCAAGGTATTGTGGACCCTACAAGATTCTCAAGTGCCTAGGGCCTAATGCTTACAAACTTCAACTCCCTGAAAACCTAAAAGTTCATAATGTATTCTATGTCAACCTATTGAAAAAGTATGTGCCTAACCCTAGTCATGTGCTTGACTGATAGAATCCTAAATGTTAGGGAGAGGCATTTGAGATCCAGGGCCTTGAGAGAATACCTCATCCAGTGCAAAGATTATCCCGCACCTGGATGGATGAACGTGCTCTCAACCAACAATACCCCCAGATCTTCTCGAGATGAGGACATCTCGATTCCTTGGAGAGAATGTAATATTTCTACAACAAAATATTATAAGACCCTAGATCCCATGCAAAAGCAATTTGAAGTAATCTCTCACAACAAGAAACTCTGGCCTAAGTGCTTCATCCTCATGTATTAACAATACCATCCCCCGCATTGTGCATATGAAACCATGGCTCACAAAATTGCAAACCACCGTAGGAACTCCCCCCCCCGAGAAAAAGGATAATGAATAATTGCAAATATATATATATATATAAACTCCCTCTCCTTCTCCCGTTGCATGGCAGGGAGAGAGTGTGTGTGTATGAGTTTATGGAGGGGCATGGGGAGGAGAGCATGCGATTGCCACCTGTGTGGCCACCCCCACACCCCTCCCCACCTCCACCTTATATGAACCCCCCCTCGCAATCTTCAAGGCCATTGTCTGGGCCTGCTACCACGCCATTGAGCTGCCGCCAGCACCGTCAGCTGCTGCCCACGCCAACAGGCTACTGCCATCATCGCCAAGCTGTCGCCTTCGCCAACATCTTCCTCTTCCTCACACGATTGTTCATCAACATCCTCACAATCATCATCCCATTCGTCATCATCCTCACGTCATCTCAGAAAAATCAGAAGCTTGAAGAAGCTTCTATTGAAGCTCCACTAAACCAAGTTCACCCCGCGATGTTGGATTTCATAGATCGTGTCCCCCAAGACTTATTTCCCATGCCGCAAAGGAGATCTCGGGTAGTAAGCAAGGGCAATAAGAAATTTCAGATTTTGTAAAAGAGGACCAAGGGAGAGTTCATTGATTCGATATTATTTTCGTCAATGGCTCCTAAGCAAAAATCGAGAGGAGCACACACGGGAGCTTCCACCCAAAGTACGAGAGTGGACAACGCCACGATATTAAATGCCCAGGTTCCAAAAAATATCCTTGCATGGAAAGGATGCATAAAGCATGTTTTAATTCACATAGAGAATGAACAAAGTAGATGTAAAGGAAAGAATGATGAGATGGTTCCTTCTCTTTCAAGAGTTCAACTTTGAAGTGGTCTCTAAGCCCGGTCACTCCCATGTTCTTGTTGCTAATCATTTATCACAAATCCCTCAAAGCGACAACGAGGGAGCAGGATGACCCTGACCTCTCTGATGCTTCCCTCTTTCTAGTCAAAACTATAATCCCATGGTATGTAGACATAGCCAACCTCTTCACAATGCGATAGTTTCCTACTAGTATCTCCATTTGGGAGAAGAAGAAGCTTCTGTTGGATTCAACCCCCTACATCTTGTTAGGTAGTGCTCTATACAAGAAAGATAAGCATAAAGTACTGCGAAGATGTATTGCGAGGAGCGGAGATTGTAATAGTGCTGAAAACATGCCTCGATGAGCCGTATGGAGGATACTTTGTAGAAGAAGCAACAACTAGAAAGGCTTTGCTTGTAGGATATTGGTGGTTAACCCTCCATAAGGATGCCTATGACTACTATAAATGTTGTTATGCTTTTCAGAAGATGGGAAAGCCTACCAGATCTAGCACTTTGCCACTATAGCCCATCCTTCCCCTAAATCCATTCAAGAAATGGGGAATAAACTTCGCGGACCTGATCAATCCACCAACTAGAAGGAAGTAGAATAAAAACATTTTGGTCTATATGGACTATGTGACAAAGTGGTGTGAAGTTAAAGCTCTAAAGTGGGATGACGATAACAACATGGTCCTGTTCTTGTATGAGAACATCATCACTCATTTTGGCAGTCCTTTAGAGCTAGTAAGTGATAGAGGTACTCACTTCCTCAACAAGATTATGGAAGAATTGATAGAGTTGTACAAGATTCACCATCACAAGTCCAAGCCTTACTACCCCAGAGCCAACGGCCAAATCGTAGTCACCAATCACATCCTTTGTTTTATCATGACAAGGACGATTACTATACATTGCTGTGATTGGGATATCAATTTACAGAGGCCCTCTGGGCATATAGAACCTCCCATAAGGCTACTATAGGAGGACCCTTTCTAGTTGGTGTAAGGTACAAAAGCCATGTTCCATGTTGTTGAGTTAGAGTTATCCTCTCTACACATTGCTATCAAAGAGTGCTTGGGAGATGACAAGTCCTTGCAGCACCATCTCTTGCTTTTGGAATGGCTGGATGAGACTCACGGGATGGCCCTATAGTGCATGGAAGCCACGCAAGCTCGACGAAAGGCCTAACATGATAGCTTCATCAAGCATAAGGAGTTTAAGGAAGGTGACTTAGTTTTTGCTTATGATTCATGTTTTGGAAAGTTCCCAAGCAAGCTTCAATAGCATTGGATAGACCCCTATAAGGCACTTGCTGTCAATCATAATGACTGTCCAAGTACAAGTCGATGATGCTTCTAATGATCCCTTCTTAATTAATGGCTATCACCTAAAGAAGTATTACCCTCCCTGGAGATCTTGACAATCACCGTCGATAGTCCCTTCATCCCTTGCACATTGATTAGTAAGGCTTTACCTATTGCTCCTGATAGCCTTCTTACTTATCCTGATGACATGGCCTCATTATTCTAGCCCCTCATAGCCACCTCCCACCCCCTATGTTGCTCCTTTCATGTCTGCTCTAGTAGAAGTGGTGAGAATGGTTCTAATATATGGTGCTCCTGCCATTCTCCTCTTTGAAAAAAATAATTTAAAATATTTTAAAAAATTAAAAATATCGAAATTGTTATGGGAGAAAATGAAGAAATTCCATGTCATAAATAGGCCTCGTTCCAAAAAAAGGTGGCAACATCCTTGGACGAGAAGCTAGCTATGGAAAAGGTGGTAAACCCCGCAGTCCAGGGATACTTGAATCATTAGTCGATCTTCCAAGATGCAGTTCCAAAGCCACCTCCCTTGGGGTGTTGTATCTTGCAACTTCCTTAGTGCATTTGACTCCTACAACATATGACATTTCCAATATGCAATCTAAGTACTAGACTTGTTGGGTACCTCCCTGGGTATGCCTCATCCTCAACATCCTAATGTTAGCAACAAGAAATCTTCATCGACAACCCTTGAGTGATGTGAGCTTTTATCCTAACCGAATGGGGATGTGAGTATGGGCTACCCTCTGTATTTATCAAATGAGTGTGAGATAGAGGGTGGGGTGAGTGGCTTGTCATTTCCCTTTATATTCAAATGAGAGGTGAGATGTGTGAATGGATTATTGCATGTATGAGCTAGGCCTCTCAATGCACAAAGCACAATTCATTCCTGTGTATGGCACTATAAGTCACATTGGCCTTCCTTCTCGCACCATATGTCAGTGACGAAGGAAATTCGGTATGGCAGCCTCTATACTATGCCAAACTCCCTTCTGCCACAAAGTGAATGAGGTAAGGGCATCACCTAGTCATGGAAGAGCGGACTAGGACGCTATGCAAGAGGGAGAGGAGCTTGTGAGGGAGAAGAGAGGAAAACTGAGAGAGAGAGAGAGAGAGAGAGAGAGAGAGAACTACAAAAGATAGATGAATCAATAAAACTTAAGAGGGCACAAGAGATGGAGAACCCTCAAGACATAACCAATATACACAATATGGACACCAATAGCATGGGCTTATTACACTATAGAGCATGCATAAGCTATAGTAAGGGAATGAACTGCATAAGCTCACAAGAGAGAATGGGGAAGGCTCAATAGGGCTAAAGGATGCCTCTTGGCTCTCTCTTTTTTGCAAATTACAAAAGAGAAGGCCTCTTTATATAGGCCTTGAGGGTGTTTAGGGAGGAGGTTAAGATAGAATAGGAATTAACACCACCAAAGCTGCATTAGGGCGGTTCCACCAATGTGGAAGCTCCATCTAGATGTTTTGTTGACCAATTTTGTACTTAATCAAGTTCCATCATAGGTGAGTTGTCTCCGTTCTCCCTCCCATAGCTTGAGTCCAAGAGCTCTCCTATAAAAAAAATATAGAGAATCTTCATAAAATATTACTACAATTAAGGATGATTTGAGGGTGATTTAGGAGGGGAATTCTAATGGTTTATTAGCTTGAGAGAGAGGAGAAGAGAGGGGAAAGGGTTGGGAGTCTAATGAATGATATTTTATGGAAGTGTTAAGTGTGGGAAAGAAAGTGTGGGTGTGTATAAAATTGGGAGGTGGTCTCCACCGCAGTTGGAAAAAGTTGGCGTCCACCATTTTTGCCATATCTCCTGGCTCATAGCTCCAAAAAATTATTTAAAAAACACCAGACAAAACTTCAGCTCACGCACTACAACTTTCATGTTGAAAAGTTTTTTTGGATTGGAGTGAAAGTATTTTTAAAAAATCTTACAAAATCAAGTGCCTGATTTTTCTTCCACTAATGCTTCCAAGAAGGGTCCCATTTGTTTGAATTATCATAAGACTCCAAAGCCATGACATTATGAGCCTCACATGCCCTTTGGATGGCTCCAAATCCATTTCATGTCTTTTCTTTTCACATTACACATTTTCCCTTCACCTTCCTCCATTGATCTTTACTCTTCACCCCCCCTTGGTAAACCGGTCCATGAAATATTTCCATCCAGTGATTTCTTGGATTTTCCAAGAGGTTGTTCCCACCCTCTTCTTTATTTCAAACCTCCAAAAGTACAAAAAATCAACAAAGTGTTAGATAAATATTTTTTTGTGATTTTCTCGGATCATCGACAAAGGGCGGAATGCATTATTGCACCATCAATTGCACACAAGGAATACAAATTTCACACAAGTGGTAGTGAGGATTACATGAATGGGTGTGAGGAACTCGGTCGCCCTCCTATATCTATCAATAGAGCATGAGACAGGGGGGCTGAGCGTGATTGATTTTCTCTTCATCAACAATTGAGAAGTGAGGATTGAGGAACATTACAATAATTGGATTCAAGTATGTTTTTGTTTTTCTATGCACACATGGGATGAGCCTCCACCATCATCACTACACACCTCACTATGTTTGGTGCACTATACAATAAGGCTCCTTGGCCTTCCTTCTTGCACCTATGCCAAATGGGTTGGAATGCACCAATGCACTATCAACTGTGCACGTTGACATGCTCCTTCTGAACCATTCCTCTTGTCGATTCCTAAACTGGGTGTGAGATATGGGTTTTAATTATTATCCATGAGTGACATGCGTTATGGAGCGAGTGTCTGATCTATCATCTTCACATGAGTGACTATTGGGATGAGTCTTATTATTCGTCTCATCGATACCTGAATCGAAGCTTCATCGGCAATGCTACCTCCCTGGATGTTGTTGCATGGTCCCTCCCATATTGATGAGTGTGATGTGATGAGTTGTGGTACCTCCTACCAATGACTACTACGACCCTTCATGTGTCAATGACGGTTCACCTCGACCATCTACAAATCTGGGTCTAGTTTTTCTAACCTGCCTCTTTTTCTTACAAGTGTGTCGGTCCTATTTTGAGTGTGGGGACCTTAGAGTCTAGTTTCATGTCAAGTCTTAGGTTCCTATAGCTTAGTACCCCCTCCTTTGTAAGATCTTAAGTATGGGGACGTGTACCTACATATTTGTTTTGTATACCTACATGGAAACACCCCTATCTAATCATTCATATATATCATGTCCTAATTTTTCCTAGATGGGATTCCTTCCCCATCCATATGTCCTATTTCATCCCATCCTCAAGGCGGTTCCTTGTTTATTCATCCCATCCTCAAGGTGGTTCCTTGTTTGTTTCTCTTTATCCTTTGTTTTACCATTTTTCCATGTGAATGCATTCGCCATTCACTCAAATTCATATCCCACTTTATAGCCCTATTTGTCCCTTTGACTTGACCATGTTTCCTTTTTATGTCCCCCTTTTTATGGCCCCCTATTTCTAATGCACGAATTGGCAATTATTTATTTTTGCATGTTTGCAGGTTATTTTTTTAACCTGATTTTTTCTTTTTTTCCATGTGGGCATACTCTTCTCTTGCCAAAATGCCAATCTATGTGGATAGCCTTGAGCTATTCATCCCCTCGTGTTTCCTTTTTCCTCCCCCTCGTTCTGACCATTTGAACTTTTGTTATTAATTTTTTACTTGTGTTTCCTTATGTGTTTTTTTCCTTTTTTCATGTGAACATGCCTTTCTTTACCCAGAATCACGTTCTAGCTTGACAGTTTATTGCCCATCATTCCTCAAATATTTTTTCTTTTTGTTGCCCCTTGTTTCAACTTACGGATTGTTTGGAATTAATTTTTGTTCGGATTTTCATTTTTATCGTTTTTTCCATATGAACGAATCCTATTCTCATCAAAACTACTTTCTGACATGATAGGCCTCTCCAACTCTCATTTCAGATGATTTTCCTTCTTTTTGTATTTTGTTCTAACTGACAGATTTTGTGGAATTAATTTTTGTGTGATTTTTTGTGGTTGATTTTTTATCTTTTTTCATGTGAACCCCCTATTTGTTGACAAATACGTCGCGCATGTTGTCCATACCGTTCCTCCCATCACCCTACCCACTTTGCTTTTTATGGAATCTTCATCAGATGCCCGGATCTCTCCAAATTAATTTTTCTGTTCCATTTTTTATTTTTTTCTCCCTGCTATCGTATAAACGGCTAGTCTTTACCTCGAAACACGTGCTCGGCTTTTTCCTATGGCATTCAATCACCGAGATTCTCACCTGCCCCTAGTCATTCCCATCAATGCAAATTTTTTTACCCCCTGCTTGTGTTTGTACGCAGGACGAGGGGTACGCTTTTATTTTTTCACTTTAAAAAAACCAACCAATAACCATTTAAAAAAATTTTAAAAATCCCCCTTTCCCAACTGTCTCCCTCTCCCTCCTATCGTTCTCTCTCCCTCTCCCTCTTTTTCTCTCTCCCCCTTACGCATGTTCCCTCCTTCCTCCTGTCTCGTGCTCCCTCTTCCTTCCTCCTCTCCCCTCCTCCCTCCCCCTTCCCTCCTTCCTCCTCTCCCCTACTCCCTCCTCCTATCTCCTCTCCCCTTCTTCCTCATGCCATCTCCCCTTCTCCCTCCTCCTACCTCTTCCCTCTCTCCCCACCCTTCTCCCTCTTCCCTTCCACCGCCCCGTCGCCTATCACCTCCCGCCAAGGACACCTGCACCTCTCACCAAGGCCCCCTACCACCTCCCATCTCTACCATGCGGCCCCTACCACCAACCCTGTGGCCCCTACCACCCCCGCAACACCTGCCCTCCTGCGGCCCCCACCGTCTCTACCCTGCTACCCCCTACCCAACCCTTCCCTCGCCTGCCCACCCATTCCCCTCCCCTCCCCTATTTTCTTCCCCCCAACCTTACTTACCCCCCATTAAAATTTACCCCCCCCCCCCCAATGATTAATCCCACCCCATTCCTTTTACCCCACCACCCTTCTTCTTACCCTCTGCACAAATGCCCTCTCCACCCCGCGAATGCCACATGTGCATTGGAGCACTTGTATCATTGATCACGCTTCAAGGTTTCATACCTATATGATTGCCTTTCTGTAAGCTCCCTGTCATGCCCAAGGTGGTCTTGCTCATGATTTGATATTGTTCATGTGTGAATGGGGCTTATAACATGGTTCTAATTGTTATAATCCACTAATACACATCCTGTTGATTTAACTTTTTTTATTTAAAGAAAATCTAAAGCAAAAACATCCAAATGCATTGAAAAAATTTAGACATGGTGTTTTGGTATTTTTTTCTTGTGATATTCATTTTCTAGCTAGCTAGATTGCTTTTTGGATTGTGTTGTGGTTGTGGTTTTTCCCGTCATGTCAGTTATTGAGTGCACATATAGATTCACGTGCATTCACACCCCCCTCTAGGTATCATGTTCCTCTCTTTCTTTTCTTTTTTTCACCAAACATCACAATTAATTGCTAAAAGGAACCAATTGGCCACATTTTCCATGCGCATTCGCGCTGAATACACATTTTAATTAATTGAAATAAACTAGTCATTCACATAGCATGCACTTCCTGTTCCAAATACACATTTTTCATTTATAATAAAATGAACCCACCATTACAAGTGCACGTACTAAAAAAAAGTGCTACACATACATTAATTTTTTTAAAAATAAACTTACATTTAGAGACCTTGAGTTGAGACGTAGTCTAGGGATGTTAATAAGCACCATAAAAATTAATAAGCTTTTTTAATGGATAAAATGAGCCATCGTTTTTTTATTAAGGTTTATCACCTAATAAAATTTTACTCCTTGTTAATTAATTTGTAAAATAAACATTTAATTAAATTTTTCCTTTCCCCTCACATTGCACCATTCCCTTTTCAATGAAGCACTACATGGGATGCATGATATACTGACCAGTTTGAGTCTTTATTGACCATTCCAATCATCTGTGGTCTAGTCATTAGTGTGTTGTGATTTGGATTAGTCTAGTCTTTCTTTGGTTATGCTGCTCTGAGTGCAGTGTGTATTCTTTTTCCTTTTTTTGCCTAATATAAGGATATTAGATGTATGTTTGTATACATTTCATGAAGCTTTCGGTCACATAAGTGGAGAGATCATGCCAGCATTTTTTAAGATGTGGATTGCTTTGTGTGGTCAGTTAATCGGTGAGGTCCATGTGAGTTTTTTGTTGTTGATATCTTATCTATTGTTATTTTTTTATTTTGCAAGCATTCCTTGTGATTGTTTGTGTGCGTGTGTGGTGTGTGTGTGAACCATCTTAATGGCACCTCGTACTCCTTCCCTGGTCTAGTATACTACCTTGGTGACATATGATAATTCACTATTGCTAGATTTACACCTCATTATTAAGGTTGGGTTATCCAAATTTGTGACTCTTCCACTACCACTTGTCGCACATGACTCCAACATATGCGATCAATTCTTAACCTCTTACAACAAGAGGTTTGGCCATGTTTGTGTTACAGTTATTCTCATGACACCTAAAAGCCTAGGCAAGGATCTTTCTTTACTATACTGTGGGGAACCTTATCTTACTACCCATCAACTATTCTCTAACGAGGATATTCTAAACCTGTTACAAAAGTAGACCCAGGATGTCTTGGATCCTAAGCGGGTTATCACTACTTCAGGAGTTGGTGTGTCCATGATTCCCAATCCTTTCTGGAAATAGTTGTGCTAGTTCCTTCAGAATACGTTTATGCCTGCCAAAACTCCTTCTAATTATCTTTTGAAGGATTTATTTACAACTTCTTGCATAGTGTTGAAAGGTATCATTATTGATTGGAGTTCATATCTCTGGTTTAAATGGATCATCATTTTATTCGAGCCACGAGGGTAATGTGACTAATATCACATTTGGTTCTTACCTTTATGTTTTCCTAACATATGCTACCCCTGTGAAGAAAATTCCCACACTACTAGTTGATTCTCTAGAGGTTCCTCCTCCTACTACTAAAGATGATGATGTTATCATTGAGGATGTTGATTCTCCCCCTCCTATGGTCATTCAGAGCAAGCCTCTTAAGCAAGTGGCTGAATTAGTACCAGTTTTCTACTACTCCAATTTCAATTCCTGTTCAATCTTATAATCAATTGCACGCTTTCCTTACAATGCCAAATCTTTTTAGAGCACGTAGGGATGTTACTCTTGATATTTCCATTCCTTATGTGCAATGTTTGGTGACAAGAGATGCAATTTTGTTTTTGTGCAAAGACATCCAAAGCATGCACCCTCTTTGCAAGACTACAAAGCCATAGCATACTCAGACTCAACAGAGAGATATGCTACCATTGCAAATGCATTAGCCATAGTATATCAAATAGAACATATCTAAATAAGCAATACAAATAGGATGAATAATAAGTAGAATGCCCATACATTTTGTAAGTTTAGTTTACAAGTTCCATACAATGCACCATGGTATTTTTGGGAGATAGTAAGAAGAAATGAGCAAGCCTTAAACCAATGAATGCATACAAGGATTGACCATAAGGACCACATAGAGCACTACTTGAAAATACAAGGCTCATGCTAAATAACCATGGCTAAAAGAGCAGTGCAACAGTGTGACTACAATGAGCACTCTCAAGCAAGAAACTAGTGATTGAGGCATCCTACTTAAATCACTCAAACCCTAGCCTAAGTCTTGGCCTAAGATCCGTGGAAACCAATATAGAAAATCTGTACCTCTACCTCTCAAAACATGGAGTAGTAATAAACCAATAAGAAACAAGGTGATAGAGATACATGGTATTGAGAATATCCATGTTGTCATGCAAAACACCCTCCTTGACTGCGAATGAACTAGCCTGTAAAACAACACTAACTAACAACCCACAGGTTAAAAGCACCTGCATCAAGAAAGGGATTAACTAGCCCACTTGGCCTAACAAAATATGACAAGAAAGCACCAAGCTCAATAAAACAATGCTAATCTAAATGCTTGATCCCCACAAAAACTCACTTAAAGCACAAAGCCTAGACCAAAGGGATGGGCCACTCAAGCCTTACACTAGATGCATCAAGTTGTTGGCCAACCCACTTACAAAAATAGCAAGGGGCATCCGATGAATATGGCATTGAATGATTTGATGCATCTGAAGAATATGGCATTGAAAGATTTGATTCATCCATGAATTTATTAAAAGATGATCTATCACTACTTGACTCATTACCCATACCAAATATCGACGGCCAAAGCAAGACATGTCAACAAGTAGTCCCCAAGTAGCCATGGTTTGATATCGTCAAATAATTGTAGAAGACCCTTAAAATCATAGTTGAGAAATACATCTTCAACAATGGTGTAATTAGCTAGGGAGTCTACAAAGAAATTCCATTGATGGGGAATTAGTTGCTTCTTCTTCTTCCCTGTCTCTTCTTCTCTTTTGTTTATCTCCTCTTCTTCCCTTCTCTTCTTCTCTTCTTCTCTTCTCCCCCTATCTCCTTCTTCTCTTCTGCCCCTATCACCTTGTTCTCTCCTTCTTCCTATTCTCTTCTTTTCTCTCCCCCGTATCTTCTTCTTCTCTTCTTCTCCCTATTCTCTTCTTTTCTCATTTTCTTCCTCTTCACTTCTCCTCTATCTCCTTGTCTTCTTCTTCTTCTTCTTCTTCTTCTTCTTCTTCTTCTTCTTCTTCTTCTTCTTCTTCTCTCTCTCTCTCTCTCTCTCTCTCTCTCTCTCTCTCTCTCTCTCTCTCTCTCTCTCTCTCTCTCTCTCTCTCTCTCTCTCTCTCTCTCTCTCTCTCTCTCTCTCTCTCTCTCTCTCTCTCTCTCTCTCTCTCTCTCTCTCTCTCTCTCTCTCTCTCTCTCTCTCTCTCTCTCTCTATCTATCTCTCTCTCTCTCTCTCTCTCTCTCTCTCTCTCTCTCTCTCTCTCTCTCTCTCTCTCTCTCTCTCTCTCTCTCTCTCTCTATCTATCTCTCTCTCTCTCTCTCTCTCTCTCTCTCTCTCTCTCTCTCTCTCTCTCTCTCTCTCTCTCTCTCTCTCTCTCTCTCTCTCCTCTCTCTCTCTCTCTCTCTCTCTCTCTCTCTATGCATCTGTTACATATACACATCGCACCACTTTATCACAGCCGACAGTTGTTCCCCTATCACAGCCGACATTTGTTCCCCTTTTGTAGCCATTATCTGGAGTACCAGAGCTACATACGCACATACACATACACGACACTTATCACACTCACAACACCGTATTTTCAGTTTCCAGTTTTTAGCTTTTCATTCAGCACTTTTATTTTGGATAGCTGGACCTCATCAGTTGTATCACAGTTTGTCTCATAGGCCAATTTTGGTCTTTAGAAGACGTTAATATAACTTTCTTTCTTTCTTTCTTTTCTCTCTCTCTCTCTCTCTCTCTCTCTCTCTCTCTCTCTCTCTCTCTCTCTCTCTCTCTCTCTCTCTCTCTCTCTCTCTCTCTCTCTCTCTCTCTCTCTCTCTCTCTCTCTCTCTCTCTCTCTCTCTCTCTCTCTCAATGAGGTTTGAGGGGGAAAAAAGAGTAGCATTATTGTTAATGGAGTAAGGAATTTATAGCCTTAGGGGAGGCACTCTATCTCTCTATTTTTTGGTTACGATTCATTCTTTTGTGGTCGTGGCAAGCTTCTTCATCATCTTCTCTCATTCTCTCTATCATTCTCTCTCCTATGGATTAGTTCCCATGGTAGCTTTGGTAGCATGATCAAAGTGAGTGGCAATGATGTCTTCTAGCTATAGCGACGGGTGATGCCATCATGGAGAAATGGCAACAGCAATAACTGATGTCAATGGTGAGAGGTAAGCTACCTTTTAAAGCTCCCCCCTCCATTAGCATAGATTCACATAAAAAGGGGGAATTTTTTTCATCTCTAGAAGAATGTAGGGGTTATTGTTTTCTAGCATAAGTTGTATCATAGGACCTATGTGTTAGGATCCACCACACCTCCACTACACTACTTGGATTGTAACCAAGTGCTCAAACTTCAAGATAACTCAATGAAATCAAAGAAAAATTTAATGCAATATATTATAACCCAATTTTTATTGCAATAGTAGGGGATTATTACAAGTATGGGGCGAATTACATCTCATGAAGATCTTTTTATGACTTCTAGTCATCCTCAAAGATTTTAGTGGGTTTGTTAGGACTTGAACATCACCGTCTATTTAGTACTATTTCATAACTTAGTATTAGTATGCATGTAGTCTTCTGGATCAGCATATGTAAAGCAGTCGTTATACTTCATATGATGTGTCACTTGAAAGTCAGGGCGCAGGTCAAAAACGTCAAGCAGTTGTATTCCAGCAATTGGTTCTTTATCACGAATGGAATATGACTGTGTGCAGTGCCCAGAAATGGCTGCTGATGTTTGATCCCATTAGCTTTTGATTGTCTCTTGTGTGTTGGTGTTATTCTCTTTCACGTTGTTTAATCAATAATGATTATGGTGATAGAAAACAATGTCGCAATTGATGAATAGCAATTCTATGTTGCTGAGTATGATGTTTGCTTTGGGTTTGAATGTATTTCTTGAACATAATGTAGTGTTGATGGCTAGAAATACATTTAGGAAGTTCCTTTACAACACTGTTATGTATTCAAGCAGAATGATGTTTCGTAGCTATTTGGCATGTTGAAAGGCCATAACACTTTGGTGATCCCTTCTAGGTTTAGGAAAATTATTTCTTGATTTAGGTGCAATTCTAGAATCAGGTCCTAAGAGATTCACGTGACAGGAATGCTGATGGCATTGGGATTGGGTAAGGTGCCTTCTATGGGCATTATTTATGTCAGCCAATTACCCTTATTTATCCAATCCTATCCTTACCAGGAGCAGGTCCCGAGAAATCACGAAGGCTTTGGCAAGACAGTGACAACAGGTTGTAGGGCTGGATGATAGGGGTGGATCAGAAGGTTTGGACAGGCTGGATGAGGAGTAGTTTATTGATGCTAGGCAGACTTCTTTGGCAGGGGGTACCTCTACAGGTACCTCAATAGTCTATCATTCTCCTGCCACTTCATCAGACTCTCCAAATTTGTCAAATGATGAGGGAATATTACCTGTTGACCACTAGCAAGATACTCCTCCTATGCAAGCATTTGAGAGGCTACAGCATGCAATGCTTGGGAGAACATTTTTGTTAAGAAGTGTGAGATTTCACCTCAAAGGGTTCTGAATTTTAATCCATTGCCACCTCCAAGGAAGCCCAAGAAGAGACCCAAAATGAATCTAAATCAGTTGGTTAATCCAAATATTTGTGCATCTAAATTTTCAAGCAAGAAGAAAGAAGACCTTGATTGCCATGTGGCACAATTTGAGACCAGATGGACAGCTAGTGGTTTCAATCAAATGTACGGGGATCAGGTTAAAATGCAATAGTTTGCTGCCACCTTCCAGGGAAACGCTATGGATTGGTTTGCCAATTTTAGTATGGTAGCCTTTAATTCATATGATGCTTTAAAAATAGCATTTTTGGGTAGGTTTCGTAAAGATAAAACTCCGGGAGACATTCTCAAGAAGATCAAGAAGATCAAGCAAAAGGCTATGTTGGTGGAGGACTATGCCCAAAATTTTAGGAATCTGTTAAATAGGCTGCATGTTGATGATATACCTTTAGTTGAAATGGAGATTACCTACTTTATGAAGGGCTTGAGAGGTAAGATTCGGAATCCCATTGCCGATGTTGATAGAGTTACCTGATCAAGATGAGAAAGGGCAGACTCATGAAGATACAGGAACTGTTGGCTGTATGGAAATTCAACTAGAGAAGGTTCATGAAGAGGCAAAGGAGGTGTTAGGTAACACTAATGTTGTAAGTATGCATGTTCATTGTGATTGTTCTAATTGTATTGAAGTAGAGGAACGTCAAGAGGGACCAATGGTATTAGCAGTAACTAGAAACCAAGCTTGTAAGAAGCTTGATTGGCATGAACAAGAAAAGACAAGAAGAAAGGCAACAAAACAGGTTAGAAAGTTGCAAAAACTTGCTGAAGAATTTGAATTTGATCAAGTTGATGATGTAGGGACTTCAGGCATACAGTAGCCTGAATTGCAGGACCAACTTCTTAAACATCAGGAGTATGTTCCTAAACAGCAAAATCAGTTTCTTGATAGCAGAATTGATGGACAATTACAGCAAGGAGGTTTAGAAGAGCTTTTTCAAGCTTTGGCCAAGTGTTCTTTGCAGTTTACCTTGGAGCAAATTTTGGATTTGATACCAGGATTTAAGGAGAAGTTACTCCTGAAGATCAGGCAGAAGCAATAGGAAGTCCTCGAAAGTACAACAGTTCACAATCAAGAAATTCCAGATTGTCAGACAGTCATACCAACTCAACATGAGGTTGTGGATTACCAAGTACCCACCATTCAAGTTGAGTATGTAGGAAGAAAACATGATGATGTCATGTTGGATGGGGGTTCAAGAGTTAATATACTTCTTGAACATACATATTTGGAAACTAAGCAAGAGGAGCTTTTACCAGCCCCATTTTAGATCTGGATGGCATATCAAAGGAGGTTACAGCCTTTGGGTATCTTAATGAATCAAAAAATTTTAGTGGCTGGTCTAAAGTTCAGGGTGAGCTTTGTTGTGCTGAGAATCTCAAAAATTGGAGACTCTTATGCAATGCTTTTGGGGAGACCGTGGTTTAGATTGGCCAAACTCAACCAGGATTGGGGAAATGATTATGTGTGTATTCCAAGAGGACTCAAGGAAATTAGATTATCTACAGTTAATAAGGTTATCTTGAAAAGTTCAGCTAGACTTGTAGTAGCTCAGACTATTAACCTTGCAGATGAAGTAGAAGATGAGGAGGAGGAATTATTTCTTCAGGAAAATCCTTCTATGGTTCCAGTTTTTGAGATAGATGTTGATGGTATTATACAAGGGTATCAAGAGCAGCCCAATGTGGCTAGAAATGTACTTTTGGAGCATTAACCTGTTGAAACTACAGGCCAAAATCACTCTAGACAGCAATCAGAGGGTCTTCCTAAAGGTCAGGAGCATCCTAAATTTCAGGACAGGTCAGGGAATGAACAGGATAAATTATTTCAAGACCAAGGCACTACTCATCCTGAAGTTTTGTAGCAAGAAGGACCTGAAAAATAGCAAACTGGTATGGACAGTTACATAGACAATTCAGGTGTACTAGATGATGAAGGGCAAAAAGCCATTGTGCAGGCTGAATTAAGGTACGAGTATACAATGAGAAGATCTGCAAGAGTTGTTGAAGATGAGGTTCAGGAGCTTAACCTGAATATTGGAGGAGAGCTTAAACCCATCAAGGTTAATATTTTTGTTGAGGACAATTTCAAGCAGGATCTAATTCAGTTGTGCAGAGAGTTTCAAGATATTTTTGCTTGGGATTATACAGATATGAAAGGATTTGATCCAGTTGTGTGTCAGCACAGGATCAACTTGAAGAAAGATGCTAAGCCTATTGTTTAGAAGATGTATAGAATGAATCCTAACTATGCCAAACAGGTCAAGGAAGAAATTGACAAGCTCTTGAGAGTGGGGTTCATTAAACCAATCAATAAGGTTACTTGGTTATCTCCTATTATTGTAGTGCCAAAGAAGAAGGGGAAGATCAGAGTCTATGTGGATTATAGGAAATTAAATGCAGCTACTATTACTAATCCTTTCCTAATTCCTTTTATTAATTCTCTCCTAGATGATGTGTCAAGTCATGAGATATATAGTTTTTTGGATAGGTTTTTAGGATAAAATCAAATTAGGATGCATCCAAAAGACATGGATAAGACAGCTTTTATCACAGAGTGGGGAGCTTATGTTAGCACAGTTATGAACTTTGGGTTGAAAAATGGACCACCTAAGTTTCAAGGAGCTACTCATAAGACATTTGAGCCTTATCTAACAAATTTTATGAGGGTATTTATTGATGATTTTTGTGTGTTTTGCAGTAGGAGAGAACATTTAAAACACCTTAGACTATGCTTTCAAAGATGCAAAATGTTTGGCATGTCTTTAAAACCTTTTAAGTCAGTGTTTGCAGCCAAAAGGGGTGTGTTGTTAGGTCATATCTTGTCAGAAGCAGGCATGAGTATTGATCCCAGAAAGATTGCAATTGTTCAGAAAGCTAAAGCTCCAAGTAATGTGCAGGAAGTCATGCGGTTTGTGGGCCAAGTTAAGTGGCATAGCAGGTATTTAAGGTACTTGTCACATATATGTTCTCCTCTTACAACTCTCACTAAGAAAGGGATATAGTTTGTGTGGATGGAAGATTAGGAGAGAGCCTTTCGTATTCTTAAGAAAATTTTAGTGGTGGCTCCAATCTTGCAACCTCAAGCATGGGATTTACCTTTCCATATTTTGGTTGATGCATCTGACTTGGCTGTGAGAATTGTTCTAATGTAGGATAAGGTATCTAGTTGGTATAGACCAATCTTTTATGCAAGTAGGAGATTAAGCACTGCTGAAAAGAACTATTCAATAACTAAAAGAGAAGCACTTTGAATGGTTTTTTTAGTGCAAAAATTTAGACATTATTTTCTAGGAAATCAAGTCATTTTTCATGTCGACCATCAAGCACTCTTGTTCTTGATAAATAAGCCTCAATTGACAGGTAGATTGGCAAGATGGATGTTGTTGTTACAGGAGTTTGACTTCAAGGTTGTGCATACCCCTGGGAAAGAGCATGCTATAGCTAATTATTTAAGTAGATTGGAAAATGATAAGTTTGAAGTTGGAGTTTCTGATCAGTTACCTAATGCTAAACTTTTTGAGGTTCAGGTCCTTGATCCTGATTCATATTATGACCAGATGCTACATTTCTTGAAGTCAAGAATTATGCCTACACACATTTCAGCAGATCAGAGAAGAAGGTTGGCACTGAAGAACAGAATGTTTCAAGTTATTATGAACACACTGTATAGGAGGGGAGTTGATAATGTCTTGAGAAGGTGTGTTCTTGAGTTTGAGCAACTAGCAATGTTACATGAAGCTCATGCCAGACTATTAGGAGGTCATTTTTTAGGAGAGATTACAGGTAGGAAAATACTGCAAGCAAGGTCATGGTGGCCTACTGTGTTGAAAGATGCTCATCAGTATGCTAAAGAGTGTTTGCAGTGTCTTAAGGAAGGTCAACCACTTGACCGGGATAGGATGCAAGATCATTCTGTGTTGCCACTTGAGCCATTTCAACAGTGGGGGATTGACTTTGTTGGTCCCATCAAACCAGCTACAAAAAGGATAGGTAACATATACATTTTGGTTTGCACTGATTATGCTACTAAGTGGGTAGAAGCCCATGCATTAAAGGATAATAAAGGGGCAAGTGTGGCAAAGTTTTTGTACTCTAATGTTATGACCAGATTTGGCTGTCCTATTGAGCTAATCAGTTATCAGAGTAAGCATTTCCTAAATCAAATGATCCGAGAATTGACTATCAAGCATATGATTTTGCACAAGAAGTCTACTCCTTATCATCCTCAGGCTAATGGTCAAGCTGAAAGTTCCAACAAGATTTTGCTTCGTATTTTGAAAAAATTTGTTGAAGATAATCGAGAAGATTGGGATATTAAACTTGATTCAGAATTGTGAGCTTTCAGGACAGTATATAAAGTTGCAACGAGGCTTACACCTTTTAGGCTGGTTTATGGTCTGGAAGCGGTGGTTCCTATGGAATTTGTAGTTCCAAGCCTAAGAGTTGTTGTTATGAGCAAGATGGATCCTAAAGAATTAGTGCAGCATAGATTAGAACAAATTTTGAAATTGGAAGAGGATTGGCTATTATCAGCTTATATTACGAGTGTCACACAACAGAGGAGACATGCATGGGTTAATAGACATGTTAAGAAAAAAAAATTCAGGAGGGAGACTGGGTTGTAGTTTATAACTCTCTCCTTGGCAAGTTTCCTGGTAAGTTGAAACTCAGGTATGTTCCCTTTGTCATTTTCAAAGACATGGGTCAGGGTACTTTTTTGCTGCAAGACTTGCAAGGAAAGGTTTCACACCCTGCAGTGAATGGATTTAGGCTTAAGAGGTTAGTACAACCTTATTATTCAAATGTTCATGTTATCATTCAAAATGGAACAATAGAATCAATTATTGGTAGTTACATGTGTGAATGGTCTAAATACCATGATGTTGAGGTGACACTTAGCACAAACCAAGGTGGACTAAGAGAGGACTTGGACTTTGGCAAGCAAATGGAAAAGGGCATGTATTCTTTTGGGGGTTTCTCTCATTCTCCACTCTCGACTCATTCTTGGCCTACAACTCTCACCGCCATGATGCATACTCGTCGCTCTTCAGCTTGGAAGCTGTCCCTAACCAAGTGTGGCCGTCTGGAAGATGACGATGATGAACTCTATGTGGCCAGCAATGATGATAGGTCGGTGCAGCAGGGAGATGAAGAGGTAACACCGCCGAATGCTTCATCTCTTTCTAGCCCTAGTGTTTTTGGTACTCCCTTCATGGACTCCATTGAATGTTGAGGCAGAAGTTCACCAGTTATGGTTGCAAAAAATCGAGTTGTATGATTATGCTCATTTGCCATGGGATCGTTGGGCATCGAGTGTGCATGCCTCCATACAGATGGATATTTTGAGGCACTCAAATTGTAAAATTGCAGGTTGTCTTGAGTTAACTCCTGCCCTTGTTAGTCAAGTGTTTGCACTCCCTATGAATGATAATCCGATTGCATATCAATGTATGGAAGATCAGATGCAATATGTTTTCGGTGAACCAGCTGGACCCAGGAATTTTTATGTGCTGAAGTGCATTGATGGTGTCAAGAAATTGCAGTTGCGTTGGTTCATGGAGCGCTTCATGATGTTCATTAAGACCGATAGTGTTACTTGAGATACTTATGGCATTCTTTACTATGCAAAGCATTTGGGGATGCCAAATTGGGCAAGCCTTATGTTTGATAGGCTAAAGGCTGAGATAAAGATCTCCAAAACTAAGAAGATCTTTTAGAAATCTGATGGGTTGCTTTCTAGCAGGTTTGTATGAGCATGCACGAGTCTTGTATCCAGAGCTTATGGCTGAGTATTTGCTAAAAATGGATGTTACTTCATTGGCCAAAGATGCAATGGAAACTAATCGTAAGGTTGATGTTTCTCATGAGATTAAAAATGGCAATGATGCTCATGATATGTTTGATGGTGATGCTGCAAAACAGGCTATTTATTGTGACTTGAAACAGGTTGGATATGGTGAGGCATATGCCAAGCAGGTTGCTTCCGAATTTGTTAAGGGAGATCATGAAGATGTAGGTACTAAAGATGCACTTCATGTTGGTAAGTAGGGTGATGGGGATGCTTTTAAAGTGGATGGCAATCTTTATGCAAAGAAAAAGAAAAAATTTGGGAAAATATGGTTGAGGAGTAGGTCTGCATCACAGGAGAAGAAGCAAGATGCTAATCTTGATGCTCGGAATCATCTTGACAATGTCTTTGGTGATCAGCAAGTGAATGAAGGTTCAGCAGAAATACCTTCGGTTTTACCTGGTTCTAGGATGCATGATGATCAGTTTGATAGTCTTTCTGATGCTATTGGAGTTATGCAGAAACTCATGGCATACTTTCAGGATTATGATAAGCAGACTGCCTGGACTGCTGTTGGGATTACTGATATGTAGGTTTAGTTGGCTGCCAGGTAGAAGGCAATTGTGGACTTAGATCAGAAGCTAAAACACAAGCAGTCAGCGTATGATGCATTAGAATTGGATCTTAGGGGTAAAATTGCAGATATCCAACAGATGTTGGATGAAAACAAAATGTCTACTACACTTTTTGAAAAATGGACTAGTGAACTTAAGATTAAATGCTTGGAGGAGATCCAGTCTTTTATGGGGAAATGTGTTCAACTTCAGGTTGATTATCAAATGTTGTTGGAGAGATTTCAGCCATTGAAGGAAGTTGAAAAGTAAATTTTGAACAATGTTGAAGTTGAAGTGGATGCTTCAGTGATATTGAAATCTGACTTTGAGGATATTAGAAATGCATTGGTGAATGATGTCAAAATTCCATGGCAAATGGTTGCAGATAGGTTTGAAGGCATGATTTCTTGACCTTATCATATGCTTAAGAATGTCTTTGTGTCTGCAGATTATGAGGATGTCATGCATGAGAGAGATGCTTTGAAATTGAAAGTGGAGGAATTGGAGACAAAATGCATGGATGTCAATACAAAATTAGAGAAGGCTTTGGATGCAAAGAGAGCAAGTGAAGAGCGTGTAGCTTCTTTGTTGTAGCATAGAGATTTTCGGTCTGATGAGCATGATTCCGTCATTCAGGAGGTGGTTCATACACTTTATCAGGATTTTTCTATCATGGATCATGGGATAGTTCAGACTCATGATGTTGGTGATGTGTCATGTCAGATATCTTAATGCACAGATATCATTCCCTATACTCCTAAATCTTTCTAGCTATTACTTTGGATGTAGTTTTGTTTTGTTCATGATATATTTTGTTCATCCCACTGACTCTTAGAACCAATTATGCAACTGCATAAGAGGATTATGAGTATCCTAGAGGGGCTCTACTCATGATAGCTCAGTGTGTCTTGTCAAGGGGTGCAAGGCATAATTGTGTTCTCTGAGTAGTTCTTCATCATGTTTAGTTTCCATATGTTCAGTTAGCTATCTACATGCTTGTGGGTTCGAGTCATGACTAGCCCAGTCATCCACCGGGCTGTGCCAACTGTTAGGACTTGAACATCACCGTCTATTTAGTACTATTTCATACCTTAGTATTAGTATGCATGTAGTCTTCTGGATCAGCATATGTAAAATAGTCCTTATACTTCATATGATGTGTCGCCTGAAAGCCAGGGCGCAGGTAAAAAAACCTCAGGCAGTTGGTTCTTGATCAAGAATGGAATATGACTGTGTGCAGCGCCCAAAAATGGTTGTTGATGTTTGATCCCATTATCTTCTGATTGTCTCTTGTGTGTTGGTGTTATTCTCTTTCACGTTGTTTAATCAATAATGCTTATGGTGATAGAAAACAGTATCGCAATCGATGAACAACAATTCTATGTTGCTGAGTATGATGTTTGCATTGGATTTGAATTTTTTTCTTGAACATAATGTAGTGTTTATGGCTAGATATACATTCAGGAAGTTCCTTTATAGCACTATTATGTATTTAGGAAGAATAATGTTTCATAGCTATTATGGCATGTTGAAAGGCCATAACAGGGTTCTAGATCTTTGTCACTATCCAATTTTGGAGAGATGCTAATACTAAACTTGTACAGCTTTGCTTTGTTATTGGTTCCTCATCTTCTTGATCCAATGATCGGCTTAGATATATTTAAGCTCATTACAAATGAAGCATAAGTGATTGGGACATCACTTTCAGATGAGCCCTATCTCACCGCATTTATGCCATTTCTTTCTTTGGTCCTTTGAATCATCATAGTATTCTTCAATGTCTACTAGGATGTAGTCATCTTCAAGAATTTGGTCTCCATTAGGCCTGTTTGGCTTGTATAAGAGCATCTTGCAAGTCAACTGACCTTAGGGATTCTAGATGAGTGTAAAGGGGTTGATTCAATACATTGTAGAATTTGACCACCACTGATCCAGGTTCTGAGTGCATCAAGTAGTCCTTTATATATGCACGATCGAAATCACAAATAGGATTGAAATCACAAGGAGGATTTAACCTAGTAGGAAATCTTTCAACATTCCTTGGGTCTTTGCTTTCCCTTGGGATTTACTAGGGTTCTCTAGTTAATCATATTTCCCCTATCTTGTTAGAAATGTGAATAATTAATTCATTCAATGTTTAGGATTTTGATTAGCAACCTCTTTCTACTTAAGTTCCTTGTCAAAGATTGGGTGACTAATCTATTACAAGACCTTGGAGATCTCCTAATGTGAACTCACCTAGAGGTTGTCATTAAATAATTTATCAAATATATATCTTATTTCCTAAAGGAGCTTAAGTCCCTAATGTTTCATTTCAACTAATAATTTCCTAAAATTGAATCCTAGATTATTCCTCTATTCTTTTCATGCATTAAAATATTCCCTAAATCATGAAGCAATCTTATTATGCAAAGGATAATATTATTATATTTGCATTTTCCTCTAATTGATTTAAACTCTATGAGGGAAGAACCTAGGATTGATTGTTGGCATTATCCATGCTTGCAGCTCCATTTCCAATGATAGTTCTAGCTCTAGAGCTTTGCTTCTTTGTGGCCATTGTGGATGGATAGCTTCTTATGCACGATGCCCCTAACTTTGGTGGTATTGATGATATCTCATCTAGCTTGGCCAGATAGTATGGGAATGATAGAGCCTCCATGAGATAGGGCCTTTGCAAGCGGGATGCTAGGACCATTACAATAGGTGGTAGGACCTTCAAGAGCTATGAGATGATGGGACTTTTGAGATGATAGGTTTGCATGTCTATCCTTTTTTCTCTCTCTTTCCCTCTATCTTATTATTTTCTTACTCTATCTTTTATCTTCTCATTCTCTACTTCTCCTCCTTTATCTTCTCTATTCTTTTGTTCTTCTATCTTATTCTCCTTCTCTACTTCTCCTCTATCTTATCTATTCTCCCCTTCTTCTTCCATCTTCTTCTCTCTTCTCCTCCTATATTCCTCTTTAATTCTATCTTCCCTTTCTCCTCTTCTCTTCTATTCCCCTTCTTCTCCTCTCCTTCCTTCTCTTCCTCTCTTCACTAACTCCTCCTTTTCTTTCACACACTCTGTTAACTGCAACACAAGAAAAAGTGGAAAAAGTAAAAAAGTGCAAGTTGAGACCTAAAAGAGATTGCCCAGGACCCAATGGAAGAAGCAAGAAGGGAAACAGCCGAAAGCACAAGGGTGATCTCAAAAGCTAAGGCAAAGGCAAATTTGCATCTTTAAATGCAAGGCACCCCCAAAACTTCTTATAAAAGAGTGTCAGGCTCCCTCTTATACAAATTGTAAAAGTAGATAGGCAATAGGAAGGACTAGGAAGATAGGAGGACAATGGGAAAAAGAGCCTAGGCCACGGCCCTTTTTCCCATGGCTGGCCATGTAAAAAAGGGGATAAGGGGATGATCGCCGAAAAGGGTATAAAGTTGAAAAGTGAATGAGGAGCTCATTATTTGGTGTGTGGCAAAGTGGACTCATCTTCTTCTCTTATTCTCTCCTTCTTGATTGCTTGTATGTGCTTGAGAGAGGGAGTGTAAGAGTGTAAGGGAGTGAGTGTGTAAGGGTGAGGGATCAAGGAGAAGAAGCTCTCCATCATATCCTCTTCTCTTCTCTTCTCTTCTCTTCTCTTCTCTTCTCTTCTCTTCTCTTCTCTTCTCTTCTCTCACACGTGGCTATGGAGGATGGAGCTTGAAGGTGGAGGCTTGAGGTTGTTTGAGCTCGCATCATGAATCTGGAACTACCGATATGCTTGAGGGAGGAGGCAACTTTTTTGGGCATCAAGATAAGCTCACTACACCCCAGTACGATTAAAGGTGCATCAACTAGGTGAGAGATAGCCATAGGTAATTGCTTGAAATGCTTGAAACAATAAGCGGTCCGTGAGTCTTGATGATTGCTTGCCTCTAAGTTTTGGTTCCGTTTTCGGGACCAACAGATTCGAGCTTGAGCACTTATGCGCCTCAAATCATGCAACAAAGTAAGGGTTTCATCCCCACACCGAAGCTTGAGATAGGTGGGAGGTTTCTGGTTTTAATCTCTACAACAAGTAAGTATTTTGGTTTTTCGATGATTAGGCAAGTAGGAGAAATCATTTCAATATTTTGCTTATGATTTTTGTTGCATTAAGAGTAGGTTAGGACCAAGAAATCAAAGAAGAAAACTTTAGGGTTTATGCTATTGAATGGGCCCAAATGGGGCACAAACGGGAAGAAAAATGGGAAAAAAGAGTGCTTGGAGTGTTAGAATTGCATGGGGAGTGATCAAGTAGATTAAGGCTAAGCCCAACAAGGGTTTAAGACCTTGAGAGGCAAAGGGAGACCTTATTTTCAGGTTCTACAGAGTAGAGAGAGAGAGAGAGAGAGAGAGAGAGAGAGAGAGAGCTTGAGAGCTTGTGCAGGACTTGGTGCTTCTAGCGAATCGATCAAAGGTCACTAGAGTTTATTGCTTGGATCAAGTGTGTAGAAACATTTCTGTGCATCTAACCTTAGATTTTGGTGAACCTTGCTACCATGCATGGCCAAAAATTGTTGGCATGAAGAGATTTTCTTCCCCGTTGTTTACGTGCCGAAAAAATTGCAACATCCGTAGGTGTCTGATTCCCAGAATCGAATGCTCGAATGGCCTACATCTATCTAATTCTGAGAATCAGATAGCCGACACTCGGACCAACTTGACCAATCTAATCGGACCTAGCAAATTGGACTCGGGCACTCGAACACCCCGATAATCAAACCAATACCACACATCTGATATCCTGAGGATAAGACACTCGGACCTAACCTTATCCAATTTTGAAAATCAGACTCTCAAACCATCATGTCCGATTTTGGAAATCGAACACGCTCAAATTGGACACACCCTGTCCGATTCCTAGAATTCGACATCCCATAATCTAACAATCCCAAAATCAGATAGAGCAAATCAGACAGCCAAAATCGGACACCTATCAAATCGTGTCAAGAATCACGTGATGCAGGGATTTGCTTCAGCTCCTGCGCCGAACACACAATGTAGACACAAGAGGAAGCTCACTCAAGAACACAAGAAGAGAGATAGAGGCCAAAACGTTTTCTTGTTGATTTTTCTTCTCCTTCCACACACTATACAATATACACAAAGTATAGATAAGATACAACACAAAGGAAAGTGGCCTTCTAAGTCAAACAGTGCATAACCGACTACACTAATCGACTAGGTTATATCTTTGCCATCTGTAGGTAGGTGTAACAACCTAAATATAATAAGTGATAAGTCAATGGCCGTGTGAGTGTCATAATGACCACCAACATGCTAAGTGTAGATGTGCGGACTCATCTAGCCAGGAAGTCCATCATCAATGTCTGCACGTGTGGAGCTTGCCATCTCAACACTCCCCCTCAAGCTCAATTCTATCGCTATAACTCCAAGTAAGCTTTGGAACTTTCAAAGCTTCTCTGCACCCAATGCCTTTGTGAAAATGTCAGCTCTCTGATCCTGTGTGCTGATATATACCAAGTCAATCTCTCCTACAAGTACCTTCTCTCTCACAAAGTGGTAGTACACCTCAATATGTTTTGTCCTAGCATGGAACACTGGATTCCTAGCTAGCTGTATGCTGCTCATGTTGTCACAATGAATGACAACTGGACCATGTCCCTGCACGTCCAAATCACCTAATAACTTTTGCAGCCATATCACCTCACATGCTGCCATAGTAGCACCTCTATACTCAGCCTATGTACTCGATAAAGCAACTGTAGGTTGCTTTTTGCTGCTCCATGTAACTGATAAACTACCAAGGGAAAACATGAATCCACTTGTAGATCTTCTATCTGACATGCTACCAGCCCAATCTGCATCTATGTATCCAAAGACCTGTACGTCCTTACCTACCTCATAAAAAAGTCCATAATGTAAAGTGGACTTCACATACCTCAATATATGTCTAACTACATCCAAATGAGGCTTTCTAGGCATCTGTATAAACTGACTGATAAAGCCAACATAATAGCTCAAGTTTGGCCTTGTGATAGTCATGTAAATCAAACTCCCTACTATCCTCCTGAACATAGTAGGGTCTTCTATCTCATCCCCAATGTCAGCACTCAACTTCACATTTTGCTCCAATGGTACTAAACGAGGCTTACATGCTGTCATACCATACTTGGATAACATATCCAAGCCATACTGCCTTTGGGATAGCCATATACCGAGCATATACCATCATCACATCTTATCACCTCAATGCCAAGAAAGTATCTCAGCTCACCCAAATCTTTCATCTCAAACTTCTTCTTCAAGAATTCCTTAACTTTAGCAATCCCATTGTCACTGTCTCCTGTAATAATCAAGTCATCCACATAGATGACTATGATGACCAAACTTGCATCTCCCTTTCTCACATAAAGTGAGTGATCAGCATCAAAAATACAAAATCCAATATTGACAAGATACTCTCCAATCTTGTCAGACCATGCTCTAGGTGCTTGCTTCAGCCCATAGAGCACCTTCTTTAACCTGCACACATATGTGGGATGCTCTAAATCCTCATAACTTGCTGGCTGCTCCATATACACTTCTTCTTGCAATTCACCATGCAAGAAGGCATTCTTAACATCCATTTGCTGCAAAATCCAACCTTTGGCTGTTGCCAAGGCAATCACACATGTAACAGTTGCTATCCTAGCAACTGAACTGAATGTCTCATCATAATCTATGCCATATGTTTAAGCATAGCCTTTTGCAACCAGCCTAGCCTTATACCTACTAACAGAACCATCTGCGTTATGCTTGACTTTGTAAACCCACTTACAGCTAATAGCTTTCTTACCCTTAGGTAAGGGTACCAAATCCCAAGTCTTATTGGCTTCTAATGTAGCCATCTCCTCATCCATTGCTGCATCCCAATGAGCATGGCTAATAGCATCCTCAAAACAAGTGGGCTCAACATCCTCAACTAGTTTCACCATATAAGCATAATGGTGAGCTGCATAATGTTAAAAACCAAATCTTTTAATAGGATATCTGACCCTGCTAGATCTGCGTACCACCGGATCACTCAATGGAGCCTTTACATCACTATGAGCTCTCTGTACACCTGGTGTCATGACTGAAGGAATACCAAGCTCATCATCCAAACTCTCTGAACCACTAGAATCTCTGTCAAATCCCAAATGACTGGTAGATGCATCATTACCATCTCGCACTTTCGTCTTTCCTTTGTCCTTCCCTGCAACACTTATAGATCCACCTGAAGATATGGGGCTACTTCTTAGTCACCCAGACCAAGGACTCATTGTAGGTATAGTACCAGATGATGTTTCTGGTCCACTAAGACTCTGTGATTCTTGTTTATCTTTCTGCACATAGCTGTCCTAATCATTATTATCATCCAAAACATCACAAACAGGTGCATACTAGCTGCCCATCTCATCGAAGATAACATCCCTGCTCACTCTGAACTCACCTCTGACAGGGTTATAACATCGATACCCTTTTTTCTCTAAAGAGTACCCAATAAAAATACATTTTTTAGCCTTTGGATCAAGCTTCTTCTGTAGCTCATCTGGCACATGAACATATGCAACACACCCAAATACCTTCAAGTGCGATACATCGGGCTTCTTGCCAATAAAGCACTCTGCAGGAGTCATCCCATGAACTGCAACTGTGGGAGTTCTGTTCATAATGTAGATAGTAGTATGGACATCCTTATACCAAAAATGTTTGGGCATATTCTTTTCAGCCATTAATGCCCGTGCGACTTCTGCAATATGCCTATTTTTTCTTTCTACAACCCCATTTTGCTATGGGGTATACCTGTAAGTAAATTGCCTCTTTATCCCATGAGTCCTCAAGAAGCCAGTAAAATCATTAGAGAGGTACTCTCCCCCTCCATCTGATCTCAAGCACTTCACTTTAAGCCTGTTTCTATTTCAACAGCTGCCTTAAAAGAGTTGAAGTGCTCAAATACATCACTCTTTTCCTTCATGAAGTATACCCATAACTTCCTTGAACAGTCATCAATAAATGTGACAAAGTATTTGCTTCCACCAAGAGATACATTCTGTGTAGGCCCCCAAACATCTGTATGCACTACATCAAGTATTTTTCTACTCACTTCCTTGTCATGTGAGAAGGGTTGTCTTGCCTACTTACCAAACTAGCATGCTTCACAAACTTTATGCAATTCGGCAACTCTAAAAGAAGGCAACCCTGTAACCAATCTTCTAGACTGCATTAATTTCAATCTTTGAACATTTGCATGTCCAATATGTTTATGCCATCTTTCAACATCTGCAACTACTCCTTTTCCTTTAGCATACATAGCAGCATCCACCACAAGAATTCTAGCATCTAAAGTGAACATGCGACCAACTCTGCTTCCTTTTACTACCAACCTGCACTTATCATTAAAGTCTTCTACAAAACAACCTTTTGCATTGAATCGAACCTGCAACCCCTACTCTACCATTTGGCCAACAGACATGAGATTCTTTGTAATTGATGGCACATGTAATACATCTATCAAACTCTTTGTTTGGCCATCATACAAGGACAAGGGAACCTTTCACCCAATGTATAAAATTGGGTGGCATGAATCATCACCCGTCTACACATAACCTGGATTTTGTAAGGCTTGCATCTCTCCAAACCATTCAACATGACTAGTCATATGATTAGATGCACCTGAATCGACATACCATACATCATCATGTGTCTCCTTTCCTGTAATTGCATTCATCATATGCTGCATAACAAATAAACACTCATTTTTGTCTTCATTCTGTCATGAAGACGATGCATAGTTTTCTTGCTGCAATTTACCACTCCAAATGTCATCCTTCTTTGCATAGCAATGGGCTGCAATATGGCCTATTTTGCCACAATAATGGCAAACAATAGCAGAATTTCCAAAACCTCTATTCTGTCATCCACCTCTTCCTCTAGAGCTCCCCCTATATCTAAAGTTTTCTCGGCCTCCTGAAACCTGCACTTCACCAAATTGTTGATTGAACCTGTTTTGCTGATTATCGCCAGCATGTCCCATACCACGGCCTCTCGAAGAGGATCTACCACATCCCCTTCTTGAACTCGAGTAAAATTCTTGGACCTGTTCACCATTTCTTTCAGACAAATTACCCTGCATATTGATCTCTTCAGTAATCATAAGAGAGATCAGCTCATCAAAATCTGGAAATGGCTTCCGTATATATACTAAAGTAACAAATGATTTCCATGCCTTCTCATTGTTAAGGCCACTTAGAGTGGATGAAACCAAATCATCATCATCAGGCATTGCATCAATCGCTACTAAAGCATATGCAATGCTCCTCACCTTCAACACATACTCATTGACAAACATTTTCCCTTTCTTCAAGGCACTCAACTCTTGCTTGAGTTTAATATTTCGTGCCTTTATATTTACTAAAAACATGTTCTCAAAAATTGTCCAAGCTGCATGTGAAGTTTTTGCATTCCTGATATGTCCCAACATTGTATTATCAATGACTGCAGATAACCAGTACATTACCTTTTTGTCTTTCGCATTCCATTCTTTCCATGCTTTTAATTCATCTGCAGTCGGAGGGATACCCAGCTCTGGCTCCTTTTCTTCACCTAAAACAAACTCATAAAGGCCCTTTCCAATGAGAAAGTCCGTCACATGAAACTTCCATGAAGGGTAGTTGTTCTTGTCAAGCTTCACAATAATAGGATTTTCACTATTCTCTGTCATTATCACAAACAAGGATACAACACAGCAAGCTAGTCTTCTGCAATCTTTCACAACACGTGTATAGCACTATACCAAGCAACCTTTTTCACTGATTGCTCGATAATACATGTAATCTGCAACCTGTTTGCAAATAAACCTTATGTTTGCTTTCTAAAAACACCTCAAAAATTAGAGATTCGCAATATGTAACATGTGCACCCACTTTCGGTCAATACAGCCGAAATCACATTGTACCTTGAAACTACTGTCTGCAACCTTGTGTCTCTAAAATGGGGCTTGAAATGGCCTCAGACGCCCAAAATAACTGTGGGAAAGCCCTAAAGGGCCTATCTACAAAATATACGGTGCTCTGCTCGCACACCAAATCTCACAGCAATCTGAGATTTTTGCTCGACCCTACTTCCGATGCCTCCACAGGCACTATCCAAGAGAGAGAGTGGAAGAAAGGGAGAGCTTCTTACCCGTTGCTTGCTCGCTCAAACCTTGCTTCTTCTCCTTTACTTCATCCTTCAAAATCAGCCTCTCTCACTGGCATGGCTCTGATACCATATCAAGAATCGTGTGATGGGGGGATTTGCTTCAGCTGCTACGCCAAACACACACTGTAGACACAAGAGGAAGCTCACTCAAGAACACAAAAAGAGAGATGGAAGCCAAAACGTTTTCTTGCTGATTTTTCTTCTCCTTCCACACACTATACAATATACACAAAGTATAGATAAGATACAACATAAAGGAAAGTGGCCTTCTAAGTCAAACAGTGCATAACTGACTATACTAATCGACTAGTGTTATATCTTTGCCATCTGTAGGTAGGTGTAACAACCTAAATATAATAAGTGATAAGTTAGTGGTCATGTAAGTGTCATAATGACCACCAACATGCTAAGTGTAGATATGCAGACTCATCTAGCCAGGGGGTCCATCATCAATGTCCGCACGTGTTGAGCTTGCTATCTCAACAAATCGAACATCCGATTCCTGAAATCAGACACTATAGAATCGGACTCTGTAGAATCGACCAGATCTTGACACATCAAAATTGACAAATTTGGCACGTTTGGGGTGACAAAAAGTACCACCTGCAATAGGAAAATTCACTGACCTTAGAAATCATAGTCGAATGGCTTGGCATAGTGCTGACACTCATTTCAACATGTTCGACACATTTAGAGCCATACTAACCAGCAAACCCCATTTAACCCTGAGCAAGTTGAATGATGTAGCACAAACCCTAAACACCAAAGGAAGCGGCCAGTAAAAACTGAGCGTAAAGCCCTATTCAACCGAGTACATAGATGAGAGTGTGAGAGCTACAATTATCACTTTTTATTCACACTCACATTGTTTTTCAACACTTGAAGTGCACCTAAGAAAAGATAAAAACCTGATTTTGCACAGTGCATGTGGAAGAGAGTCCACACACACCGAGTGAGTGTAAGTTTAGGACCACTTGTAAATAATAAGGAACTCACTCAAACCTAACAATCTGAACAAACCCACTAGTAGAAGAAGACCCTAAACATGAGCCCCAAGCGTAGGACCAAGCAAGGACTGACACCATTGGAGGAGTGGATATGCCCGACTTGACCAATCTCATTGACAATCTAATGGAGTACGAGACTGCAAACATGGCAAAGTCAGGCACTAACCATGGACATGACAAAGAGCTTGACCTGGGCGATTTCTTGACAGAAATCCACTAGCTAGTCGCCAATTACGATCTACAGACCACCACGGTAGGACATTCGAGGATATCATAGGAGACCTCAAAGAAGAGAGGAGACTAGTGCGGGAAGCTTTGCAAGGCATATGGCCTAAAACCAGGAATAGCAAGCTAGAAGATTGCAACAGAACATAGAAATGTGTGAGATTCAGCAAACAAGTGCTAGCCCTAGTAAGCAGAAATAGGACAAGACCTGACGCAGAAAGGGAAAGAGCACTGGAAGCCAATCTCATGTTGAGCGGGCTTCTTACGAAGCAACTGCTAGACAACTCATCTATAGAGTAGAGTGCCACTGCAATGGCAACCTCATTGCTTATAGAATTAGGGGTTAACTAGGGCTTTAAGGGCCAATTAAGAATCTCTGTCATGGCTAAGCAACTAGAAAAGTACCAATCAAACAATTACCCATATATCTTCGTAGAGCAGTTCGAGCAATTCTGTGACGCCAATGACCTCACTGATCTTACTCAACGCTCACAAGCTTTTGGTCTATGCTTACGAGATAAGGGTAGGACATGGTACACAAGTCTGGACATTGTTGAGCGGACTAACTTCAACAACCTCAAGAATCTCTTCATTAAGAGATTCTCTAAGCCTGGGTACTTTAATAAACTTCTAGTGCGACTGATGAACATCAAGTAGAAAGACAAGGAGGACAGAGACTACGTCACCCACATACAAAGTCTCTTCAAGAGGATTCGAGCTAGTGAGCGACCTACTGAAAGAGCGGTCTCCATAGTCTTCATCAATGGGATACGAAGTGAGGAAATCTACAAGGCTTTGGTAAGCAATTCAAGCTTGCAGTGAGACGTGCTAGCTAGGGTCTTTGACGAGGCAATCAAAGTGGATGACAATCTCAAAGAGAGAAGTTCCAAGAGCTCAACCCAGAGAGGAGACTAATGCTAAAAAATCTGAAAGAGTTTCAATATTAAGTGAAATATTAGGCCGAAGTACTCAGGATAAAGGAAAGGGCACAGATGCAAGTCAAGAGCTAGTGTAGATAAAGATGAAGCTAGCTAAATTACAAGAAATGATGAGACAATCAACACGCCCTCACATCCAATGTGTGTATTGTGGCGAAAATTGTTGAGAGAG
This sequence comes from Lygodium microphyllum, assembly GCF_053477565.2. Taxonomy (NCBI): domain Eukaryota; kingdom Viridiplantae; phylum Streptophyta; class Polypodiopsida; order Schizaeales; family Lygodiaceae; genus Lygodium; species Lygodium microphyllum. The sequence goes on from NW_028229529.1 coordinate 563,696, forward strand.
ACGACAGAGAGAAGGGTTGGAGCAATAAAGAGGAGCAATGTGCTCTCATCTCATTTCCTTTATTATTCCATATCACACATAACTTAAGTGAATACAACACTCTAAGGTCTACAGACCATTCACACACAGCCTAAATTCACCGACTTATCTAATGTCCCACACTGTTGATACTACTGGACATATGACAGAGAGACAGAGTGTCGGTTACACACATACTAAATATAAAAGAGCTTGAAGTCTCAACACTCCCCCTCAAGCTCAAGACAGCCTTTGTACACCAAGTAGCTATCAAAAAACACTGAACTTATCTTTACCCAAAGACTTGGTAAAGATATCTACAACCTGTTCATCAATCTTCACATGCATAAGATCTACTCTCCCTACAAGAACCATCTCTCTAATAAAATGGTAGTGTACCTCAATGTGTTTAGTCCTGGCATGGTATACTGGATTCATTTCCAAGAGTACACTACTGAGATTGTTGCATAATAAAGTCACCGGAGCATCCACCTGTATGTCCAAATTAGCCATAAGCTTGAGCAGCCATGCAATCTCACATGTTGCCAATGCAGCATCCCTGTACTCTGCCTCATTCCTAGATGTAGTCTGCCTCATTTCTAGACAATGAAACTGTGGGCTGCTTCTTACTGCTCTAGCTAATCATTCCACTTCCAAAGTTGAAGGCATAACCACTCATAGACTTGTGATCATATGATCATCCTACCCAATCTACATCCATGTATCCAACCACTGTTAAGGGCTTATCTTTCACATAAAATAGCCCATAATCTACAATGGACTTTACATATCTCATAATCTGCCTAACAGCATCCAAGTGTGGCTTTCTGGGCTTCTGCATGAAGTGACTTATGAGCCCAACAACATAACTCAAGACAAGCCTGGGTGATGGTCAAGTAGATTAGACTTCAAACCACGACTTCGAACCATCTGCATGTACATAGTCACATCATCAATTTCATCTCCAATGCTAATGTCCAACTTGACATTCTGATCAAGAGGTGTATCCAGTGGTTTACATTCAGCCATGCCATATTTCTTTAGCATTTCCATGGCATAGCGTTTTTGCATTAGCCATAAACCATTTTTAGTCTTGATCACCTCAATACCCTAAAAATACTTCAATTCACCTAAGTCTTTCATATCAAATTCAAATTTCAACATATGCATAACATGTTGTATCCCTAAGTCATCATCATCTGTGATTATCAAATCATCAACATAGATAACCAGTACTACCTTTGTCTGTCTTTTTCATAAGCAGACTATGATAGCCCTGCCAACAGTGAATCCCAAACTCTACAAGTAACTACTGATCCTTGCATGCCAGGCTCTTGGAGCCTGCTTCAGCCCATACAGCACATTTTTCAGCTTGTATACATAATGTTGAAAATCAGGGTATACATACCCTTTAAGCAGATATTTCCTCATCCATAGCTGTGCACCAATTTTTATCCATCATTGCTTTAGCATATGTACCAGGTTCTTTGACCTCTATCACCTTTGTCATATAAGCATAATGCTTCAACAAAATAACCACTGTAAGTCAACGTATCCACAAGGTATCTGACTCTCTTTGAGCATCTAAGTTGTGGTGCACTACTCGATTCCCCTCTCTCATGAGGCAGAATGTGCCTATTCTGCCTAGTACCAAGCGTATACATAGTCAAAATACCAAGCTCACTGTCTAGACCTATCAGCAGCCTGAAGTCATCCTACCATGTGTCATCACACCAGATGTATCATCAAAATCTTGTTCTTTTCCTTTGTTTTCCACCACATCATATATCCCCTCATTGACATACTAGTGTCAGTGGATGGTGAGCCAGAGCTCTGCAACCTCCCTATCCAAGGAGATACTATCGTACCATTAGGACCTATCAATGCAGTACTTTGCTATGAATCAATTGTAGAAGCCTATGCAGAAGACATATCCGATGGCACTGCAGCCAGTGATACATACCAAGAGGCTATCTCATCAAAGATAACATCTCTGCTAACTAGTGTATCTCGAGTAGAGGGATCATAGCATTTATATGCCTTTTTCTCCTGCGGGGATAATAAATAAAGACACACTTATGTGCTTTCAAATCCATCTTCTTCCTCTTCTCATCATAGGGATGTGCACATAAGCAAGGCAGCCAAATACTTTCATGTGGCTGATATCAGGCTTGTAGCCATACAGCTTCTCAAGTGGTGTCATATCATGAATACCTACAGTGGGAGTTATGTTCAAGATATACATGGATGCCATAACAGCACCAGCCCAATAATAGAGTGGCATCTTCTTCTCATTCATCATTGCATGCCCAGCTTCCATTAAGACCATGTTCTTTTGTTCAGCTACCCCATTCTGCTGTGGAGTGTAGCTGCATGTAAGCTGCCTACGTATGACATTTTCAGCCAAAAAACTATCAATCTCATTTGACACATACTCCCCACCACTATCAGATCTCAAACAAGAGATATAGCAATAAAATTACTTTTCAACCTGCTGCTTAAATTGTTGAAAAACAGCAAAGACCTCATCCTTTTTTTTCAGTATATATAAACCCAAGTATGGCGTCTAAAGTCATCAACGAATGTCACATAATGCTTAGAGCCTCCCATAGATGCATTATGGGATGGCCCCCACACATCAAAGTGAACCAACTACAATGATCGCGTACTATTTCTTACATGCTTAACAAATGGCAACCTTGACTATTAAAACTGACAAGCATCGTAGACATGACTAATATTCATGTAAGCAAACTTGGGTAGACCTGTAACAAGCTTTTTTTTTTGCATCATTTGTAGTCGTTGAAGATTAACATGCCCCACTCTTTTATTCTAAATCTCTAACTGTGCCAGAGCCATGGGCAAACATGGTTGATTTTAGCTGTGGCAAAGTGGCATCAAGAGTAAACATCCTGCCATTCCTATGTCCGTGAGCAATCAATTTGTAGCCATTACCAAACTCCTCAATGAAGCAACCATGCTTATTAAACCTAACTTGCAAATTTTGCTCAATCATCTGGCCCATAGACAATATTTTTTTAGTGATTGACAGGACATGTAGTACATCATGTAAGTTCTTCTTCTTGCCATCATGGATTACCAAAGGCACTTTGCCTTTATGTTCAATGCTATGCTACGTGTCATCCCCTGTGCATACATAGCCATTCCTCTCAGGAATCATGTCAATAAACCAATCACCATGATCCGTCATATGATTCAATGCCCTCGAATCAATATACCAAACATCATCCTCAGTAGACTTCTTAGTAGTCCTATCTTTCACATATGTCATGGCAAATAGTCTATCCTTGGAAGATCATCTGTCTAACTAGACGATGCATAATGTCAATGTTGCTTGCCCTTTTAATTGCCCTACTCTTCCAGCAATCCTTGACAATATGATCGTACTTTCCATAGTAGTGACAATCCTTATCCTTATTAGGATTTTCAGATGGGCGGCTCTGCTACTGCAGGAGCATCTGCCTCTAGAGCTAGATCTCCCCTTGCCTCTAAAGTTTTCATCTCCTCTTTCCTTTGAACCCTATTGGTTATTATGACCATAAGATACATTTTGTTGGCCTCCTCTGCCAAAACCATAACGTCTACCACGACGGCCACATTGATTCAAATAGAAGACAACATCCTTGCTCTTGGAACTACTAGAGCCTGTAGCCAATCCCAGTTTAACCTCTTCATGAATGAGCAATACAACAAGCTCATTGAAATTTGGCATTTCAACCTACACAAAGATGGAAGTATCAAATGACTTATATTCAAATCCCAAACCATTTAATGTCACTGCAACCATGTCTTCATCCTCAACCTATGTGCCAATGGATGCCAGCTAATCTGCAATAGTCTTAATCTCTATGCCATAATCATGTATAGAAGTATCTTTTCTCTCCATGTTGTTGAATTTTTGCGTATTGTATCTTCCTGGCACTGGTAGTTGTGCCATAATACCTGATCAATATGTTCCATGCATCTGTTGGTGACTTGCAGTTCATGATCTGCATTACCATAGCATCCGAGATACACAAAGATAGCTAGTGTAGCACCCTCCCTGCAAGCTCTTTCAAACCAAGATCAATGTGCTCCAGCTGTAGGATTCCTCTTTGGGATTTCAAGTTCAACTTCAACACCTATCAACAAGTCCCAGTATCCTTACCTATCAATAAGTTCTCCATGTGAAACTTCCATATGGCATAATTATTGCTATCGAGCTTTTCCCCCACTATCTGGGTTATGTTCTTGGTCCTGTCTGCATTTGCCCTATTGTAACAGACAATGGCTTGTCAGTTTGCCTAACTTCCTGCAAGCCAACAAGTCTAATTGACCTACTGCAATCTTTGACTATTTATGATATTTTTCTACAATTAACTATCTGCTATAATTAGGGTATTTCAGTTCATCAACATCTCAAAACCATCCACAAACATGTGGCATAACCTGTAGGTACATCAGTCAACACATAGACCATGTAGTTGTTATAACTCTGTATCATGCAACCTTATTGTAGTCAACCAAACACGCAGTCTAAACTCTGCAGACTGTCAGTAGCTCTTTCAAGGCCAAAATTGAGATGCATACATGTCATACATGCTCCAAAAAACTCTCGGACATCTCCTAGTACATGTAGGAGTCCATACATGATCATGCAGGCACAATTCAGTGCATATACATCAAGTACATGTGTCAAATACCTTGCTTGTAGGTTGCAATTAGCTAATACTCTGTCAAACCAAATTTATCCAATTCCAAAATGTCCTCAAATTACTTCATACATGTGCTATCAAGTGTAGAGGGATGCTTCATACAACATGCAGTAATATGTCACTTCTAATTTTTGATTCTCTAACCATGCATTGGACCATATTTGAGAATGGATGCCATTCTAGAAGGAAACGGACCTTGGAAAGCACCACCATAGGCACGAGGAGTACCTTATGATGCCATCCTCCACCAACACAAACAATGAGGCCTAATGATAAATAAAGTGCATCATTAATAAGATCTCATGGTCTACTTTCTCTACACTAGCCTCCCAACTCATTCCACTATGCACGCTCTCGATTGCATGCCTAAAGTAGAGAGCCTACAAGTAACAATTATTCATCCTACATATACAAAAACCAGCACATAACTTACCAATGTAATTCCTCTCTCTCTCTCTCTCTCTCTCTCTCTCTCTCTCTCTCTCTCTCTCTCTCTCTCTCTCTCTCTCTCTCTCTCTCTCTCTCCACAATGATGTTGGATCACTTACCATACATCATGTGAAGTTGTATGGCTAGTTAAGATGTTGGATCACTTGGCATATGTAATTCCTCTCTCTCTCTCTCTCTCTCTCTCTCTCTCTCTCTCTCTCTCTCTCTCTCTCTCTCTCTCTCTCTCTCTCTCTCTCTCTCTCTCTCTCTCTCTCTCTCTCTCTCTCTCTCTCTCTCTCTCTCTCTCTCTCTCTCTCTCTCTCTCTCTCTCTCTCTCTCTCTCTCTCTCTCTCCACAATGATGTTGGATCACTTACCATACATCATGTGAAGTTGTATGGCTGGTTAAGATGTTGGATCACTTGGGCATATGTAATTCCTCTCTCTCTCTCTCTCTCTCTCTCTCTCTCTCTCTCTCTCTCTCTCTCTCTCTCTCTCTCTCTCTCTCTCTCTCTCTCTCTCTCTCTCTCTCTCTCTCTCTCTCTCTCTCTCTCTCCCTCTCCCTCTCCCTCTCCCTCTCGCTCTCGCTCTCTCTCTCCCTCTCTCTCTCTCTCTCTCTCTCTCTCTCTCTCTCTCTCTCTCTCTCTCTCTCTCTCTCTCTCTCTCTCTCTCTCTCTCTCTCTCTCTCTCTCTCTCTCTCTCTCTCTCTCTCTCTCTCTCTCTCTCTCTCTCTCTCTCTCTCTCTCTCTCTCTCTCTCTCTCTCTCTCCACATATACAAAAACCAGCACCTCTATATTTTCCTTCTACTTGTGAGAGCCACAATCGGTTACTTTTTCCTACTCTAGCTAATCATGATGTTGTCAAGTCGAAATCCATATCCACTTCTCAATCTTCTATCGTAAGCACATCCAACCCAATCTGCATCACTGTAACCTGTCAATTCAAGATTCTTGCCATGCTCATAGACCAACCCATAGTGTAATGTTGCCTTCATATACCTCATAATCCTTCTCATTACATCTAAATGAGGCTTCCTTGGCTATTCCATGAACTAATTGATCAACCCAACTGAATTATTGAGATTTGGTCCAATGATAGTAAGATAAATCAAGCTACCAATCATTTGTTTATACATAGTCACATTCTCAATCTCATTTCCTATATCGATTGTTATGGAGTATCCATGGGCTTGCATTCTTGCATACCATACTTTCCAACATATTATATGCATACTACTTTTGCAACATCTAGATTTCTTGAGGTGTCCATATGACGTGTGAGCCCTAGATGTAAAGTGTCTTCCTATTAATAATGAGTTTATACTACATGAAGGAGATACTATATCAAAGGATGAATGTTGATTTGTCTATACAGTGCCTTATTTTTTACCCCTCCCTAAGGCCTTTCCTCATGGTGTCAAGGACATCAAATCATCTCTAAATGAGTTGTGCCATGAGAATGCCCCTACATATTGTGCTTCACTATATTGTGGCCTAAGCTTGTATGTTTTTTAATTAAATGAGCATAAAACCCTTTGAGTCATTAGTAAGAGATGTTGCGGTGTATGTCTCATATTGGATATGAGTAATTATCAATTGGCAATGCTGTTTGGTTTTACTCTGGGTGTTATTTTTTTTTCCTCATAATGGCATCGTACATTTGTGTTTTATCTCACATTCATCCAAAAATGCATTAAATTCTTTAGACATACACATGATGTTAGATTTTGTAAAAGTGTAGCAAACTAGCCAAATTCAGATACCAAAATGTGCCTACCAAATTTTTGCATGTTAAATAGCATGTGAATAGGTTTGGATTAAATTCATAGACTTAAGTACCTATGCAGAGGTTTTGAGAGCTTCCTTAACCATAGCTAAAATAATGTATAGTATGGATTATAACTATTATCACCTTGCAAAAGGAATGTATCAAGAACTCAAAATGTCCAAAAAAGATATTCCATAGGGTAAAGGGGCCAATAAAGTGACAAAAACCCAAAAAGCAAAAGGCACACCCCACCCCCATTTAGTGACAATCTTGCAAAATGTTGTAACTTTTTTAGCCAATTAAAATTACAATACAATTTTTTTCATTCATTAGTTTGGTGGTAAAGTTTGAGTTCATGTGGGTGGAAAAGTAGGGAGCTACTTGGGCAATTGGGCCTCAATACCAACAAAAAAGTTCAGCTCTCCCATATCTTTTATCTGAAATTTTTCCTCCAACATAGATTTGATCTCATCAATGCCTTGTATGTCATCACCTGTAATGACCATGTCATCTACATAAACCACCAAAATCACATAGCCATTCTCTGTCTTCTTGGTAAACAAGCTACGATCAATTTTACCCATCTAAAATCCAAGGTTCTATAAGAATGAGTTGATTTTTGCATTCCATGCCCGTAGTGCTTATTTCAATACATACAATGCTTTCATCAATCTACAAACATAATATGGATATTCAACATGTACATATCCTTTTGGTGGCTGATCCATATAGACTTCTTCGATTAAGTTACCATTTAGGAAAGCATTCTTTACATCCATCTGATATAGATTCCAACCTTTGGATGCAGCTAATGCAATGACAATCTATACAATTTCCATATTTGCAACATGACTAAAAGCCTTTTCATAGTCTAGCCCATACTATTGAGCATAACCCTTCACAACCAACATGGCTTTGTATCTCTCAAGCGAGCCATCTAGTTTACATTTGATTTTGTAAACCCACTTGCATCCAATAGACATCTTGCCTTCAGGAAACTTAACTAAATCCCGAGTTCCATTTTTTAGCAAAGCATCATACTCTTCATCCATTTCTTTACACCAATTCTCATCCTTCTGCTTCTACAAATGATGTGGGTTCTTTGTATTTCATCACTTCTATCATGTATACATAGTGTCTAGATAAGTACCCACTATAAATAAATCTATCAACAGGTTTTTTTCTCTCTACAATCTTCATAGCTTAGGTGCACTATGTGATTGTTCTCTCTCATGGGGCGGTACATACCTCTGCTTAACACCAAGTGTAATAACTGCAAGTATTCCAAACTCACTATCTAGACTATCAATGGAATCATATCCTAATGTCAATAGACCTATTACAACATCAAGTGCCTTCCCTTTGCCTTTATCCATGTCCAATCTCACCCTCACTGACATATTCATGTTAGTGGATTGTGATCCATGACAATGTAATCTACCTATCCAAGGACTCACATTGGCAGATACATCATGCACAGATCCAGTAGCAATAGTAGTGTCTTACATTCCATTTTTCAACATATGTCCTTTGTGAAGAATCATCATGAACTGATTGTTAAGACTTCAAGCTCAACTCTACTATCTTTAGGTTGTGTGTACCCAACACTTAGCTGTCCAGCTATACTACATGTGGACATTAAATAAGTCTGTGACTTTAGACTTAGTTTGTACTTGGTGTGAATCGGTGTAACATTTCCAGTGCCTCTCCCATAAAAACCCCCCCTTTTTTTTAAAGTTTAAAATTAGTTCAAATTTTTTTACCTCTCTCTCTCCCCCTACCGACAGCATGTCAGGGAGAGAGAGAGAGAGAGGGAGTAAGAGTGGAAGAGGGGGCATGCACCCCCCAGGTGTAGGGTGGCGGCCGTCGAATGGCTGTCTCCCCCCCATGAACCACCCCCTCCCCACTATATAAGGGGAGCCCCCCCTCCCCCTCAGGCAGGTCATCTTCAATGCCACGCCACACCCCTACTCCGCCTGACACGCAACGCCACCCCCTCCTACTCCGCCAACACACCGCCAGGCTGTCGGACGCCGCCACATACCTTCATCACCATCATTTTCTCATCATCACCATTCGCAGCGTCATTGAGGAGGAGGAGATGCTGTTAGGCCTGACTGACAGAAAGGAAGAAACTAAAGAAGCTTCCGCTAAAAGCTTCTTAGGGGTGCTTCACCCGCCGCAGATCGTGTGAAGGACACAATTCGTTTGTGAAGGGAGTTCCCTTGCGGGAAGGAAGGACTGCCAACTTGCAGAAAATTTCAGCACACCCTCACATGCCCAACTTATTCCCAAATCCCAATTGCGATGGCCCCAAAGTTCCACACAAGAGGAGCACATGCAGGAGTCCCCACCCGAAGTGCAAGAATCGATAATACCCCTCCTACGGATGTTCAGGTTGTTGCATTTTTGAATATATGGTTCATGTGTTAAAAGATGCACTTATGCAATAATGTTCAAGTTGCATCTCGCATATAGCTTAAATATAAATTGTGATGTTCTTGTGCATTGGAAGGTTTGCATTGGATAATTTACGTTGGAAATGATAAATTATGTTGTATACAATGCATTTGTGCAATAAAAATCCCTTGTGATGACCGTAAATAGGTTAATTCATAGAAGGATGTTTAATTAAAGAATAGATAGTTGCTATGGAGAGGAATAAAAGAGTTATATTTTATTTAGAATTCGCATAAGCAACTGCATTCTTATTTACGTGACTTGCATGGGAAAAGAAAAGATTATGTTTTTATAGTATTGTAAATTTACATAGCATAACTTGCATGGATAAGCAACTTGCATGCATAAGTAGATGTATGAAAAGAAAAAGGGGTTATATTTCATTTGATGAAAAGCATATAGGATGCAATAGTATGAAATGATAGTTACATTCAATATGAAAAGATAGGTTAAGTTAAGTTAAAATGTTGCTTAGTATTGCGCTTGCAGAGTTAATCCAGCATTCTCGTACTTAGATCGTTCTATGTTGCGAGTAAGAGAGGGTACTAGGCCTTAGGATATGAATACTAGTAATATCGACAAACAAAGGATGTTAAGCGACCAAGTGAGTTTCTTGCAAACTGTCATTACGACCTTAGACTACGGAACAAGGACGTTTCCCTAGTCCAAGATAAATCAATAGGCTAAACTCTAGGTTGGATTATCAATCAAGGCCTACGCCTTGGATATTCGGAGAGGATAATTTCAGACAATCATCGAATTGTCTGATTAGACAATCTTACTAGGGACAAGCGGTCCATAAGGGAAAAGGACGTGATCTTAGGGTTCTCATCTTAAAGATCGAAGGACCAAACATTAAGATCTCACAAGAAATCCTAGAGCCAAATCAATCTTCAACCTAGTGGGACCAGGGTTTTGGATTGGGGTCCATGGAACTCCCAAATCCTATACCTTGATCACAGGTATTCTTAGTCAAAGAATGCCAAATGACAGGAGATGTAATTCCTCAAGATAGGTACTGCTACCTATCTCGTGTAACAAGTCTGCAAGGTCATATGCTATTGCAACTATATCATAAGATGCTACTACTACATCTTAGGTCAAGGAAGGTGAGATCTAATTACAAGTTAGATTCGAGTAGTCGCCGTAATACAACTCTCTCTTGGGGACCGATTTGTCAAACTTAGGGAAATTGTGAATTGCCAAGAAGCAAATTGACCAACCAAGGACGAGGGGGTTGTCCAAGATCTATTTGACTATAGTACAAGGAGACCTAAGGTAATGATAATTGGGGTCGGTAGGGTACAAACCCTAATGCAAAGAAAAAGGGTAAACAAGCAACCAAGCTTGCCAAGCCCTTGGAATCTTGCCAAGTTGTGAACGATCCAAGATTGAATGCTGGGAGTATTCGGGAAGAAGGAATCACACCTTAGCAATTGGTTGTACAAACGACCACAGAAATGATCGTGATTGTACACGTAGGCACATTGTTTGAACTTCTTTGCTCAAGGAAGTAATTCAAGACCAAACACTTAATGCTTCAAGTTAATAGCTTGGAGGGAGAGTCATGTTCAGTTACCTCCGACTGTCTGACTGGCCCTATCCAAGGGGGTTGTTAGCTGCACCAGGAACATGGACCGAACCCGCCGCGAGAGGTCTCTCCGTGGATGCTGCTTGGAGTGGAAGGACGCTTGCCTCTGGATCCTGCACAAGAGGCCGACATGACTCGAGATGGGATCTCGAGGTCGGTGTACTAGTCTATGGGCAAAACTTGGCGGAGCAGCAATCCTGATGATTGCTGGGATAGCCTTCGGGCAAGATACTTGATGTATTCCAAGACTATGATAAATAAAGATCAAATATTTGAAAAAGAAACTTGCTTGACATTGTTTTTTTTATGTCAGTGTCTAAGTTACGTGAAGGAACATGTGTTTAAATTGGTTAATTAAGGAAGCTGCTTTTGCATGTCAAACATAGTGTGGTAGGTAATTAGATAACTAAGCAACCCGAGAAAAGTGCAATGGACGTGACTTGGTCCTACGGAAGGGTGGTCCCGGTTAGCTGGGAACTTTTCTCAAAAGACATGATAACGAAACTATGGAGACCTAGAGTCAGTAGAGTTAGAATCCCGATTTATGATGTTTTAGGGGAGCGGAATGGGACTATGCCTTATGGGCACAAAGGTTGAGCTTCGCATCCCTCTCGTTTCCCATTCTCCATGAACCAAGTGCAGCATAAATCTGCTTCGATCCCGTGGTTCCTACACAAAGTGGTTCATCTGTAGCTCGATGCTAGCTACTTCCTAGAGACTTGGCTGGTAGGGAAAAAAAAAAACCCTGACTTCAGGTCAGTCCTAAGTGGGAACAGCCGGATACTTCTGCTTCGGGGCAGACTCGGGAAGACCTAGATTGCAAACCCTGTGACATTCCTTGCGAGTGCCAGGAAGCGCTTTCTAGACTCTCTTCCCAATGGGTTGCTAAGACGTGTCCCACAAGTGGACAAGCAGACACGTTACAATCGGGTTACTTATTAAAATGAACTCATGTGCATGCCAAGGTGGTATAACCTATGTCTCAATGAATAGCGGAGATGGCAATTAGTACCTGGATATTCGGATATGAATTATCCAAACCCAACGTTGTATTCGTATTCGCAGAAATGCCCTGGCCAGTGGCTCCATTGTTGGATGCGGGATTATTGTTGATGCGTGTCTCCCTCCGTTTTGGGGCCATACTTTCAGCTTATAAATCTCTCTCTCTCTTTCTTTCGTCGGAGAGGTAGTGTGTCAAGGTGACTTTTCTTGATTGTGATGGGGGTTAAACTCGCCGAGAGATGGGGGTTAAACTTGCGGAGGAAAGAGGAGAAGAGCAACATGTGTGGTCACCCTCTAAGGAGGGGAAGGAAAGGAGATCCCTTGGAGTATTCTCTCTCTCTCTCTCTCTCTCTCTCTCTCTCTCTCTCTCTCTCTCTCTCTCTCTCTCTCTCTCCAGCGCTCAGGCTGTTAAGCATCTTCCTAAGTCCTTCTATGCCCCTTGCGATTTGGGGGAGGGGGGTATAGGGGTTGGAGGGGTATTATTGGGGGGTGAACACCGTGATATAGAGCCCTCAACTCATTTGGGCGAGCAAATTTTCCCACCGCCATCATGTGGCCTGCTTTTGGGGTGGGGAGTGGGCCCGAGTGGAGTGGTGGTGGTTTTCCCCACCCACCACCTATCGGACTACGTGGAGGCATTGTTGTGGACTGGAGGTGGTAGGCTCGTGGCCTCCCTTGTCAAGATTGTGGGAGAGAAGGAAGGAGTCTCGCTTGAAGCTTTCTTGCTTGCACAATGGGGGAAGACACACAAAGGTGGAGGCTGAAAACAGTTTTTCTCTTCTTAGTTGTGTAAGCCAAAAGAACTCAAGTACAAAGAAATAGAAGAACCCTATATATGGGTCTCAAACCAAACTCAACTAACTAAGGTGGCATACTAACTGAGCCACGAACTAGAGTAGATAAGGATAGCTATCATGTAGCTATTATTCATGGCGGTGTACCAACCGCATCTGCAACTGACAAGTCGGTGACATAAATACACAACGGTCACCCTGGCGTATCACGAGTGGAGCTCGATATCTCAACACTCCCCCTCGAGCTCAATCCCAATTCCTGCACACCAAGCAGGTCTCTGAACTTGCGCAGCTTCTCTGTGCCCAATGCCTTCGTGAATATGTCAGCTACCTGATCCTCTGTGCTGACATAAACTAGATCAATAAGACCTAGTAAAACCCTCTCTCGCACATAGTGATAATGCACCTCAATGTGCTTTGTTCTAGCATGATAGACTGGGTTATTTGCCAAGTGTATACTACTCATGTTGTCACAATAAATGACAACTGGCCCATCTGTAGACTGATGCATATCATAAAGTAGCTTATGCAACCAAGCTACCTCACATGCAGCCATTGCTGCACCCCTGTACTCAGCCTCTATGCTCGACAAGGCAACTGTAGGCTGTTTCTTGCTGCTCCAAGTGACTGCAGCACTCCCAAAAGAGAACACATATCCACTGGTAGATCGTCTATCAGAAATACTACCAGCCCAATCAGCATCAGTGTATCCATGCAACTGTATCTGAACCCCAGTCTCATAAAATAGTCCATACTGCAATGTGGACTTCACATACCTGAGTATGCGTCTAGCCGCATCCAAATGTGGTTTTCTTGGAGCCTGCATAAACTGACTTACCAATCCAACAGCATAGCTCAAATCTGGCCTGGTAATAGTCATATAAATCAAACTTCCTACTATGCGTTTGTACATAGTAGGGTCTTCTAGAAACTCACCTGCATCTGTACTCAGCTTCACATTCTGCTCCAAAGGAACTGAAATAGGCTTACAGCCTGTCATAGAAACTCACCTGCATCTGTACTCAGCTTCACATTCTGCTCCAAAGGAACTGAAATAGGCTTACAGCCTGTCATCCCATATTTGGACAACATGTCCAATCCATACTGCCTCTGCAAGAGCTGTATCCCACTTGGTGATCTAATCACCTCAATGCCCAAGAAATAACGCAGCTCTCCCAAATCCTTCATCTCAAACTTCTGCTTCAATAGCATTTTCACATGAAGGATATCTTCATCACTGTCACCTGTCATAATCAAATCATCAACATAAATGACAAGTAGCATAATACCTTTCTCTGTTTTTCTCACATAAAGTGAGAAATCTGCCTTGGAAATCTGAAAGCCAATAGTGACAAGATACTGTCCTATCTTGTCAGACCATGCTCTAGGTGCTTGCTTCAAGCCATACAAGGCTTTCTTCAACCTGCAAACAAACTCAGGACGAACAGCATGCACATAACCTGGTGGCTGCTCCATATAGACCTCTTCTTGCAAATCACCATGCAAGAAGGCATTCTTTACATCCATCTGATGTAAAGACCATCCCTTTGATGCAGCCATAGCAATGACTGCTCTTACGGTTGCCATCCTTGCAACCGGACTAAATGTTTCTTCATAGTCAATGCCATATGTTTGTGCATACCCCTTGACTACTAATCTTGCCTTGTATCTGTTCACAGAACCATCAGCATTGTGCTTCACCTTATAAACCCACTTACAGCCAATTGCATTCTTACCTTTAGGCAAAGGTACTAACTCCCATGTAGCATTTGCTTCCAAGGCATCCATTTCTTCATCCATGGCTTTCTCCCATTTTTCTTTTCCCATGGCTTGCTCAAAAGATGTGGGTTCTGGTTCCTGTATCACTTTCACCATATATGCATAGTGAATGGCTGTAAATCCATCATATTTCAGCCTATCCACAGGATACCTAGCTCTCGTAGACCTGCGCAAAGTAGGTTCACTCCCAGGTGCTCTCAAAACATCCCTGGTCTTCCTTACTCCAGGTGTAACAATAGAAGGAATACCCAACTCATCATCAATGCTCTGTTCTGAGCCACTGGATTCACCATCCACATAAGAGTGACCTGCATTCACATCAAACATGGACTGATCAACCTTCTCTTTTCCTTTTCGTGATACCTGCATACCACTATCTGCATTACTTTGAGAAGATTCTCCAGATCTCAATCTGCCTGTCCATGGTGAAGAATGTGAACCACTACGAGAGGACGCTCCAGGTCCACTAATATTTTGTGACTGCTGCTGTGAATTTTGTGCAGCATTACCATTTTCTGCATCTACATCATCAATCACATTTACTGGTTTATACCAGCTACTCATCTCATCAAAAACAACATCTCTGCTCACTGTAAACTTATGAGTAGAAGGGTTATAGCATCTATACCCTTTTTGCTGCAGAGAGTAACCAATAAAGATGCACTTCTCAGCTTTTGGATCCAACTTGGATCTCAACTCATCTGGCACATGTACATAGGCAATGCAACCAAAAATTTTCAAATGAGAAATATCTGGTTTCCTACCAGTATACCTCTCCTCTGGAGTCATTCCATGTATTGCTGCAGTGGGAGTCCTGTTCATTATGTAGACTGCTGTAGCAATTGCTTCAGCCCAATAAAAATCTGGCAAGTCTTTTTCATTGAGCATGGCACGAGATACCTCTCCAATATGCCTGTTTTTCCTTTCTGCAATTCCATTCTGTTGTGGGGTATAACTGCATGAATATTGCTGCTTTATGCCATGCTCCTGCAAGAACCTTGCAAACTCATTTGAGAGGTACTCTCCCCCTCCATCTGACCTTAGGCATTTTATTTGCAGACCTGTTTCTTTTTCAGCCATAGCTTTAAGGGTTTTGAAATGCCCAAAAACTTCACTTTTCTTTTTCATAAAATACACCCAAACTTTTCTGCTATAGTCATCAATAAAAGTGACAAAATAATGACAGCCTCCAAGAGATGCAGCTTTAGTAGTCCACACATCAGAGTGGATTAATTCTAATGGCTTTTCACTCTCTTGAACATGTCTAGGAAATGGTTTCCTTGCCTGTTTTCCAAACTGACAGGCTTCACATACCTTATGCATTTCTGCAACCTTGAATTTCAGCAAACCTGCAACAATATTTTGGGCCTGCATTGATTTAAGTCGCTGTACATTAACATGACCAATGCGTTTATGCCAGATATCAATATCTGCAACTACACCGGTCCCATAAGCAAACATTGCTGCACTCAATTCAGACATGTCTGCATCCAATGTAAACATTCTGCCCTTCTTCTTTCCTTTTGCTATCAAGCGACCTTTATTTTTCATATCCTCAACAAAGCATCCATGAGGATTAAATCTGACCTGCAAGCCCTGTTCAACCATTTGACCAACAGAAACCAGATTCTTGGTGATATTCGGGACATGAAATACATCGGACAGGTATTTCTTTTTCCCATCCTGCATAGACAAGGGAATTTTTCCAATCTGCACAATAGGATGTGCAGTATCATCACCAGTCTCCACAAATCCTGGTTTTTCCATTTTCCTTGCATCCTCCATCCATTCTGCATGACCTGTCATGTGGTTTGATGCACCTGAGTCAACATACCATACATCATTGCTTTCTTCTGCACTTGTCATAGAATTGTTCATGTGCTGCACCATAAACAAGTGCTCATTTCTGTCATCACCCTGTCTACTAGAAGATGCATAATTCCCTTGTTGCAGTTTTCCATTCATGATGTCATTCTGCTTTTTATAGCAGTCTTTAGCCATATGACCCATTTTACCATAGTAGTAGCATTCAACATTACTGTTTGCATTTTGACCTCTTTGCCATCCACCACGACCTCTTTGGCTCCCCCTGCCTCTAGAGTTACCGCGTCCTCCTCCATAGGACTGGTTTTCTTGAGTTTGCTGCATATTCTGATTTCTACCACGGCCTCCAAATCGGCCTCCTCTACCTCTGCCTCTACCTCTTCCAGCATTTGAGTAGAAGACAGCTTCTTTTGAAGTTCCTCCTGAAGAAGATGCACCACCATTTCTCTGTTCCTCAGAAATTAGAAGAGCAATCAACTCCTCAAAATCAGGAAATCTTTCACGAACTGAAATGGATGTCCGAAACTGTGCATAATCCTTTCCTAGACCATTCAAGGTCACAGAAACTAAATCATCATCTTCCACTGGCGACCCAATGGAAGCAAGTGCATCTGCAATCTTCTTCACCTTCATGTGGTAGTCATTGATGCTCATATTTTCTCTTTGCACATTGTGCAACTCTTGCTTGAGCTGCATTTTCCTGGCTTGCGTATTTGTGCTATACATCTTTGACAGAGTATCCCATGCCTCCTTTGGCGTACTTGCATCCTGAATATGCACAATCATAGAGTCTGAAATGCTGATAGACAGCCAGTACATAACTTTCCTGGCTCTCTCATGCCATGCTTTGAATGCCTGCATTTGCTGTCGATTGGGAACATCAGGAAGAACTGGTTCTTCTTCATTTCCTGCAACAAATTCCCAATATCCTTTTCCCATAAGGAAATTCGTCATTCTAAACTTCCATGCCTGGAAGTTGTTCTTGTCAAGCTTTTCAGTTACAATCTGTGAAAGAGAGTCAGACGCCATTACAGAACGCTGCAAAAAATTCTGTCACTACAAAAACTCAGCTTCACCCTCACAAGGGCAAATCTGCAAAACTGGCGAAAGTGGTATTTGACCACACAGTCACTTCCTAGTGACGATTTTGCATACACAAGAACCAAGGATGATTCTGAAACTCCCAATGTCTCTGCGCACAAGCATACGATGCAATTTCTACAGTAACTTTTCACCGACCTGTAGAACAGTGGCTGCACAGCATAAAACTGAGCCTTTTCCTGAGTGCGTGCAGAAAACTTCCGTCTGCGAAACAGGCCCCGAAATGGCCTCAAATCAAAAAAACAAGGTCGCCAAGAGCTAAAGCTTTCTCCCGCAGCATATACTGCCCTCTTGCTTCACCGCGAAGGGCGTCTCAACCTGAGACAATGCACTCCTGCACTTTCCGGCTGTGCTACCTGCAGAGATCTGCTCCCAAAACAGAAAATGAAAGCAACACTGCTCCTCTTACCAAACCACCGCGAGCTTGGCTTGCTTTCTTGAGCTCCTTACCACGAACAAGGCTCTGATACCATGTCAAGATTGTGGGAGAGAAGGAAGGAGTCTCGCTTGAAGCTTTCTTGCTTGCACAATGGGGGAAGACACACAAAGGTGGAGGCTGAAAACAGTTTTTCTCTTCTTAGTTGTGTAAGCCAAAAGAACTCAAGTACAAAGAAATAGAAGAACCCTATATATGGGTCTCAAACCAAACTCAACTAACTAAGGTGGCATACTAACTGAGCCACGAACTAGAGTAGATAAGGATAGCTATCATCTAGCTATTATTCATGGGCGTTGTACCAACCGCATCTGCAACTGACAAGTCGGTGACATAAATACACAACGGTCACCCTGGCGTATCACGAGTGGAGCTCGATATCTCAACATCCCTCCTTGAAATCATCATCTTCTTCATCGTCGTCATATCCTCCACATCGTTTGCTTCCTCCCCCCTTCCATATCATCTTCTCCCTTTCTTGTTATCACACCATCTTCCTCCTCTGAAAAACTTAAAGTAGAGGAAGACCAGGATGGAGCAGGTAGTGATGGTCAAGGGCTACATGCTATCTTCTCCTTCATTATCCTTCTTCCATTCTTAAAGTCTACAACAAGTGGTATCCTCAAAGTGATAGATACCCCCAACTTAAGGACACCACATGTGCTTCTACTTTAGATACATACATCCTAAGATATGACTTGGGATATGTCATATTTATCAACACTCCCCCCTCAAGCTCAGAATGAGCCTTCACACATAAGACTCCAAGTGCACTCTTGAAGTACTCAAACTTATATTTACCGAATGCTTTGGTAAAGATATCAACAACTTGGTCATTTGTTTTCACATGGACCAAGTCAATCTCTCCATCAATGACTTTTTCTCTAATGAAGTGATAGTGCACTTCTATATGTTTTTTCCTTTCATGATAGATTGGGTTCTTTGCCACCAATATAATACTACTAACATTGTCACAATACATAATGCCTCCGCCATCGATCTCTATCCCCATGTCATATTAGATCAATCTCAGCCATGTCTGCTCACATGCAACCAATGCCATGCCTCTATACTCTGCTTCAATGCGTGATAGAGCAACTGTAGGTTGCTTCTTATTTCTCCAACTTACCATGGCTGAACCAAATGAGAATGCATAGCCACTAGTAGATCTTCTATCCATAGAGATTCCTGCCTAGTCTGCATCTGAGTATCCAAACGATGTAGGCTTGATTCCTTTTTCATAAAACAAGTCATAGCCAACTTTCTTCTTCACATACCTAAAAACTCTTCTCACTACATCCAAATGTGATTTGCATGGTTTCTGCATAAACTAACTTATCAATGCAACAGCATAACTCAAGTCTGGTCTTGTAATGGTCAAGTAGATAAGTCTACCAACCATCTTTCTAAACATAGTTACATCCTCAACATAAGGTTCATCATCCATCAACTTAGCATTTTGATCCAATGGTGTATCAACTGGTTTGCATTCTGTTATGCCATATTTTTCCAACATCTCCAATGCATATTGCCTTTGTATCAGCCATATACCATGAGGGGTGTCAATAACCTCAATACCCAAGAAGTATCTCAACAAACCAAGGTCCTTTATATCAAACTCTTTATGTAATCCATGATTGACTTTAGTGATCTCCTTCTCAAGTGTACATGTAATAATGAGATCATCAACATAGATGACAACAACAACCACACCATCTTCTGTATGCCTCACATAAAGTGAATAATCAGCTTTGCTTTGCTGAAATCCCATATTGCATAAGAATTTGTTGATTCTATCACACCATGCTCTTGGTGCTTGCTTCAGTCCATATAAAGCCTTCTTCAACCTGCATACAAAATGTGGGTATTTTGGATCTACATAGCTCTCTGACTAATCCATATACACTTCCTCTTCTAAGTTTTCATTCAAAAATGTATTTTTCACATCCATTTGATAAAGCTTCCAACCATAGATAGAAGCCAAGGCAATCACCGATCTCACTGTCATCATTTTAGCTACTGGACTAAATGATTCTTCGGTTCGCGGTCTCGTTGGTTGTGATGGGAGTTTCAGCATTTGGAGATTTCTTTCGCTTGGGCGCCATTGTCTGCAAGTGGATTTGAGAGATAAACAAGGAGGAATGGATTTGAGATGGAAGAGCATAAGAGAAGATGGCTTAGTCGAAGATTGAGATAAGGGGAATTGAGCTAACTCTCTCCCTTGCAGCCTCTCGGGGTAACTCCTCTCTCTCTCTCTCTCTCTCTCTCTCTCTCCGTGTCTTTTGTTGCCCATTGAGTATTCACTTATGCAGGTTGTGAGCATTAGTTGAGCTAGTCACAATGGATTGCACAGGCATATCCTTAGGCTGAGAGCTAAGGGTGGTGTCATGTCCCACCTCTTGGAAATTCGAGAGCTTAGATGGAGATAGAGATTGGAATTGAAAAACCTCACTTGATGATTGTTGTTGTGCTTCCTGTGTCCATGTAGGGAAAAGGGTGTAGGAGACTTAGGACTCTTGAGTGGCTTTGACACTGGCTAGAATATTTACTCGTGGATGTTAGATGATTCTTCCATTTTCTCTATTGAACAATCAACCTTACCATGAGCAATGTCGTGCTTATGATTCTCGTTATCTCTTTGGGAAGTCGAAGGGTCCTTGGGCACTCATGGCTTCCTGTACACTTGGCAATTACATCTGATATTTGCTTGCTAAGCACACTAGGTTGGGGCCATCAAACAGCCCAATTTGGTTTCTTGACTTCAATCATGAGGGGCTTGGTCACTCCAATGTTTTATTAACTTGCACTTTCTCTTCTGTGCCTTTCTCCTTGATTTACGACTTTTCCGCACCTCTTGTGTTTCCATATTCTTCTTGGCGCGCCTTCATCTTCCGTTTCACCTTGGCCTTGGCCTTTGTCTTCTGCTCTAGATTTTTTAGATTTTCCACCTTGTTCATCTGAGGGTTAACAGTAGCATAATTTTTCTCATGGGTTTTTAACTTCCTTGAGGAATATGCCACGGGATGACCTTCTTACTTTAGTACACAGCCTAGTACAAGTGAGCTGGCATCTATAACAACTTCAAACTCCTTGCTCAAGTCTCAGAGCTTCAGAATTGGTGTTGTCACTAAGCTATGTTTGAGTTGGTCAAAGCTTGCTTGTTTAGTTGTTGTCCACACTATGGCAACATGCTTCTTTAGTAGATCTATGAGGGGTGCCACAACTAAGGCGTAATCTTTGATGAAGATTCTATACTGTTAGACCAAGAAAGCTATGCACTTCCTTAATAGTGGTTGGTGGGGGCCATTCTTGTACATCTTTAACCTTTGCAAGATCCACAAAGATCCCTTTTTTGATACAATGAAGCCTAGATACTCAATCTATCGTTTGAGGAAGGCACACCTCTTCTTTTTGACATAAATCTTGTGCGTTCTCATGATTTCAAGAACAATGCAAAGTTGAGGCTCATGGTCTTCTTCTTTCTTGGAGTAGACCAGGGTGTCATCAAAGAAAACAAGTACAAACTCATCAAGGTATGATCTAAAGATATCCTACATTAGCCTATTGAATGTAACAGGAGCATTGGTTAATCGAAAGGACATTACTGTGAACTCAAAATGACCATATCTGATGTTGAGATATTTATTTGGAATATTTGGAATATCCCCATCCTTGATGCAGATTTGGTAATACCCCAACCTTAAGTCAATTTTTGAAAAGATTTTTGTCCCTTGTAGACAATCGAGTAACTCATATATCCTTGGAATAGGATATTTATTCTTGATGGTTACTTGATTCAGCCCTCTATAATCGTTCCATCCTTCTTCTTCTAAAACAACACAGGAGCTCCCCATGGCAAACTACTAGGCCGAATGAACCCCTGATCTAAAAGTTGTTTGAGCTACTCCTTTAATTTGATAACTTTAGGAATAGGCATTTGTGAGGTCCTTTTGCAATTGGAGCGGTGCCTGAGTTTGATCTCATGATCAATCTCCCTTGGGGGCGATAGCTCATCAAGTCTTCGGGGAACACATCTACATACTCCTTCACCCATGAAGGTTCTTCTTCAGACTCCTTGCTTTGCTCTAGGTTATTCACCTTGATCAAGTAGATGGATAAACACTTATGCACTCCCTTAACTATCCATGATGCCTTTGCTAATTGGATTTTGGGCTTACCAACCTCCCCTTGAGTTGTGACTAGTTTCCTTTCAGAACTTTGGAAGAAAATTTGGCCCCTTCCACGGTGAATGTGGGCATCGTTAGGTATTGGCCAATCAATGCCAAGCAAGCATTCATGAGCCCCTAAGTTCATTACTTTGAATTTTACAATTATTGGCTTTCCACCAAGTAGGAATCTCACTTTGGTAGTTTGTCTAGTACAAGTGATTTCATGCCCATTTGCTAATTCCACAATTAAAGTGGGTGCAACTATTTTGGTTATTCCTAGCTTTCTTGCACAAGCAGGAGAAATAAAAGAATGCATACTTCCACAGTCAATCAAGGTTTTGAAATTCTTACCTTGGCAGTGTGAAGGGGTTTGGATCATCGAGAATTGGCGGTTTGGTTCCTTTTTATGGAGAACGGCATGGACTATTGCCTTTTCAATCTCTACTTCCATAGTTGGTTATTCCTCTTCATTTACTTCCTTGATGGTGATATTGGAAGTCCATGCCCTCCCCTTTGCTGCTTGACCTTGACCACGCACATCTCTGGTTTGCTCACAGAATCGTCCTTGGTGATGGTCCTCACCAAGTTTGGGACGCTCTCTTTTGAAGTGCCCGGGTTCCTTGCAGTAGAAGCATCATTGGTTTTGGTCATTTCTCTGTGTAGGAACAAAGTTACTGACTGCATTTGCCTTTGGTTTCTTCCATTGTCCTTGACCTTGTCCTTGTACTCTTTTAAATTGGGCTTTTGTCGTTCCTTGGTTCTGGTCTTTGTAAGACCAAGATCTATTATTCCTAGATTTGGGCTGAACTTCTTAGGCAATGAGACCTGCTCTTATCAATGTGTCTTGTTGTTTGTTGCTTTCCTCTGATACCAACTATAACGTGCCTAGGTCGCAACACGTTTTAGTAGTCCATCGGGAGTCCGATCTAAAAGATGCCACTTGGTACTCCCACAGAATGTCACAGGGTTTGTTGGTCAACGACTCCCAAGTCTACTCTGCAATGAAACATATCGGCCAACACTGTTAGGATCAACCTGAATCTTCATGGGTTTCTAACAATCAAGGTATTCTACAACCTTCTTTGCGCACAACGTCTAAACCGAGGCGGGCTCATATCGCACTTGGTCCAAAGAGAATGGGAAATGAGAGGGATGCATCACTCAACCTCTCTACCTATAGGGTAAAGCCCATTCCGGTCCCCTAAAACGATATGAGCCAAGGTTCTACCCTACATTATCTAAGGTCAATACATCATCGTGATTTGAATGTTGAGAAGCCTTTTAGTTTTCTGTGCCCACCCTACCGCAAGACAAACCCGTCGAGGGTTCCGCCCACCCGCTTCCCTTGATAGCTTTAGTTTCCTACTTACCTAAGGGTACATTAGTGGTAACACATACAAGCAACTTCCTTAATTAACCCGTTAGTCACATATTCCTTTACGTAATCTTATGCACTAACATGAAAATAGATCAGACAAATTCCTTTAAATTAAGCTTTATATTAAAATTTCAACTGAGATACAAATCCCATCCATAGGACGATTCCCGCAGTCCGTAAGGAAACGTCCTATTTTCCTCCAAGTTTTGGACCTTCCACTAGTAACAGGGCCTCAAGATTCCTTCCTGAGTCACATAGACCATCTGAGTAGGACCCAAAGGTAGGATATTTACAGCCAGAGCCCAAGTCCCCTGGCACCCGAGCATCCTCCTATGAACAAATGTTTCTACGGACAGACCTCTCACGACGGGTTCAGTCCACATTCCTGACGTGGCTATCCAAAACCCCCTTGGATAGGGTTGACAGCTAGCTAAGGGTGCTCAACATGCCTTTCCCAGGTGTTTCAACCTGAATCCAATTTGAAATATTTTCTTCTTATCAATTCCTTTGTTAGATGACTCCTTTTCCAAACGAGTGTTCCTAAGTACAAACACAAGCAAAAATGCACAATATGTACTAGACAATTCTTTATTCTCTCTACCAAAGGGAATTCTGATTTGATGTGATAGCATCTAGTCTCGACTTTATCCCCGTTATCGTTCGAGATTTCCAGAGATAACCTAATTTAATTTCCACATTATTTTGAATGAAGGAGTATCCTTGCAATGTTGATTGCGATTTGGGACATTGGCTTCCCTATAACGAAACCCTACGTATTCATTTGAACTAGGATTTGTCGCATAATTCATACAGTTACTTAAGGACTTTGAATTCCTTTCAACTTCAAGCAAGATGAGCCTTGAGAAGAATCCTTTCAACTCTTTAGGGTTTGAAATTCTTTCAACTTCCTAGGAACCCTACGCATCCTATCACAAGTTTAATCTATGTTTTGTGAGATATAATAGGATTTTCTATTATTTCAACCAAGCAAACGAATGCAGATGCATAAAATCTATCTTGCTTAATTGCAGTTTAATGTGTATTCTTGAAACTTTTCATATATATATATTAGCATGAAATTTCCATGCAATTTATGTGCAATTTAACGAGTTCTAAGTGTAATTTTAATTGATCACCTAAGATGAATGCGATGGGTAAAATCTTCCTAGTAAGCTCATTATCTCGAAACATGAACAATTAAGTTGTGATAATTAATGTAAACGTTCTTTTCTCTCGATTTCTTTTCCATTAATACAATGGGGTACACCCGATTCATAAGGGATGCATTTTCTGTAGTTGTTGTTCCTTGGTTTGCAGTCCCCTTGGTTGTGATGGGAGTTTTAGGATTTGGAGAATCTTTCACTTGGGGGGGCCATCGTCCGCAAGTGGATTTGAGAGATAAAGAAGGAGGAATGGATCTAAAATGGGAGAGCATAAGAGAATATGGCTTAGTCAAAGACCAAGATAAGGGGAATTGAGCTAACTATGTCCCTTGCAGCCTCTCACGGTAACTCCTCTCTCTCTCTCTCTCTCTCTCTCTCTCTCTCTCTCTCTCTCTCTCTCTCTCTCTCTCTCTCTCTCTCTCTCTCTCTCTCTCAAGCTCCTTCTTGCAATCTCTTGGAGGGGTATCCTTCTACCTCCCTCTCTCTACCTCTCTCTCGCAACCTCTCGAGGTCTCCTTGTGCTTCTCTAACTGCTCCCCATACCTCATATTTATAGCTAAACAAGAAAAGACGGGTTGTGCTTGAGAAAAATAGCTCTTTGTGGAGGGGATCTTGGAAAAAGCAGTAATCTAATGCTCAAATCACCATTTTGATACTTCTGTTGGCTCCAAAAGGGGGGTAAAACTCCAAGATACTTGTTTGAAATTTTTCCAGATCACTCCTACTTCTCCCTGTTCGAAGTGTTGTGTTTGCTGCCTGTAAACTGCAATTGTGGTGCGCACAATTTTTCCAATCCTTCTTTTTTTTGTATTAAATCTCCAAAATAAGCTTTAAAAAACCACTTGCTTTTTTACATGACAACTTGTTCTAGAAATCTCTATAGCTTTTTAGGATATTTACAATAAGTAATATCTAAATTATGCTAGTTTTGCCCAAAAATCTAATATTTTTGGGCCATCCATACTATACACATTAACACTAGTGATTAATATGGCTCATAACTCTCATTCACTTTGTAACTTTCGTGAAGGATGGCTAAAATCCTTGTCAATCTAGGAAAAATATTGGATTACGACTCGATTTTTTTCGATATTTTTAATTAAATAAAAATTGTTAGTTATTAATGTTAGTTAGTTTTTACTTTAATTAGTCTTTATTTAGTGACCTTACTAACTTATTAATTGACTAACTAACTTTCGAATTAACCAACTAATTTTTAATTGCGTGTGGTAGTATTACAATTTGATACTTCTAAATCAATATAACATATGTCATTTAATTTTTCTTATAGCCACATGTTGTACATGTCATAGCAAATAATTTATTCCCACTCTTGTGCTCTACATGACTAGAGGAGGTATAATATCATTGTTGCCTGCCTCTTTGATTTGCTTTCTTCTTCCACCACTCTTTAGCAATGTGTCCATATCTCCCATAGTAGTGACAGTCCTTCTCCTTATGGGCATTATCATGCATAGTTTGCAATTTTCAGAATCCTCTACCTCTGGAATTAGATCTCCCTCTGATTGGGAGTATCCACCACCTCTACCATGATCTATTTTTTGTTGATTCTGCATATTCTAAGATGCATGTTGCTGAGTCCCTCTACCATGGAAGGGCCCCCTACCATGGAGCCCCAAGAGGAACACCAAGGAAAAGGGAATATTCTCTTGCAAGAAAATCTATCTTGTAACATCAACAAGCTTTTATTTCATTTTTTTGATCATCAAAACAAAGAAAACAGCAATTCTTCACGCAGCATCATAGTAGATATCTCCCATGGATTTGATAGAATCAACCATATTCTCCAACATCTTCACAAAATCCATCAATAGAACAAAGAACACAAAGAAATACACCATCTTTGAATGGAAATCAATCACATATTATTCATCTTCAATGTCTTCATAGTTCTCTCTCAATCTCTCATATACAACCACACTGTTTCGATAGATTTGACTATCTCTGACTCTCTCTCTCTCTCTCCATCAATAGTACATCATATCCTCACTACAATACTCTCATAATAGCCCTCAATAATCCTTATTAGGTCGTGGATGCACCTCCCAAGAGGTATGTCTAACATGAAGAGTCACCAGAGCCACTACAATGTCTTTTCACAGCTCACTATTGTCATTGTCACTTAGTCTTCTCTTCAGTCTTCAGCAACTGTTTCTTCCACCTGTTTTAGCTATTTTGAACTTAGATTCATCCTTTCCAAAGGTTAGAAAACTTTCCCAAAGTCACACATACATTCTACAGAATACCTACAGAAGGTCTACAAAACAGTCACAGTACAGTACCAGAACAGCTACAGTACAGTTACAGTACAGAGACAGAAGCTCTATAGAAGATCTACAGAAGGTTACAAAAGGTTATCAAAACCTCATAACTCATACTCAAACCATTCCAAAATCTTAAAAACTATTCAGTAAGCTTTCACAATATCTCAATCCTCATCAATCATCAATCCATGCTTCATACAGAAGACAATCAGAACAAAACAGAAGCTATACAGAAGGTATACATAACCAATCAGAACCAATCAGAACATCACAGAACCTCATATCTCCACTGAGAATCATCATGAACTTCCAAAACATAATCAATATCATCCAAAACACTCTCAAATACTTCCATTAACAATCATACATCACTCTAAATCTACCAAAAATCAATCATTCAGACCTCAAAAACAACAAAAATAATCAAAAATTCATTCTTTTTCCACTCTCAACATATCCCCACACTTAGAAAGGAAGTGTCCGCGCGACCTAAGGAAAAGAAGAATATAAGTTCACTAAAGATCTCAATTTTGGATCTTCCTTCAGATCTTCAATAATCTTGCCAAAACACGACCCCAACTTATCACCTGTATCTGAGAGAAAAAATACTACTAAAGGAAAACTTCATGATTCATTAACTCATCTGATTAATCATGTAAAAACCATTACAAATTTGTAAAGGATATAAGAGGTTCTCTTCAGCTTTCCACCATAGGCTTTTCATCTACCAGCAATCTTTTGAAAATAGCTCTCGATCAAATATTCGCAACAAACACGAACTCATCTCATACAATTAAGACAACACATACACGAACACTAACACAACCATCTGAATGACACCTCCAAAAAGAGATATATCATTAAAATTCTTCCAAAATACATGGCAAAGGCATCAGTGAAGATGATCCCTTTTAAAAGATTGGTGGTTTTGGAATCGATCCATGGAGAAGGATTCATCTACAAATGTCTTGGAAGGATTCTGAAAAAACTGCAAGCAGCACATCCTTTCTAGCAAGACAAGGTATCTGCTAGGGAGACATAGGGCATGAAAATACAGGACATCCAACTGGTGGAAGTCAATGTTCACATTGACATTCATACAAAGTTTTGGAATGGCCTTTTGATCATTATGGGAATGCCTATGCATGTATGCTAGATACCAAGCAAAATGAGCTGTCAATCTCACCGAAGGATCCAGAGACTGTGAATAGTGGTGAGGAAAATGAATATAGTTCTGGTATGCTTGACTGGCAGTTGTCCAATCTCCTAGAATTATTGTACTTTTTATCTGAGATCCTGTAAGAGAATCATTTGAGCTCCATCCTCTTCTTCTGGAAATCTGATGATCAAACCCACCATATTCACTAACCGACTGAGGGGGTTGAGAGATAGAAGTGGCAGGAGATGGAAGTGGAATAAGTAAAAGTGGATGAAGAGATGGGTAGGCAAAATCATAAAAGGAGGAATAATTTAAAGAAGGAGTGGCTGAAAATTTTAGGGAATCACTTAGGAAGGGTGTTAATTGATAAATAGGAAAGGTAGAAGGTACATGAATGGATGGAGAAGGGCATGGTGGAGAAGGGGAAAATACTCTATCTTCGATAAAAGAGCAGTATGTAAATATGGAAATTTGAGGAAAATATTGAGGTTGGAAAAGAAGGGGTAAGATGGTTGTGGAATTGGTTTGATAGAGGGAAAGATATATATCATAACGGTGAGCCATTTGTTGGTAATACAGTAGGGTAGGAACAGAAGGACCTAACATAGATCTTCTCTGATAGGCATCAAAAAAGGTAGAATCAAATGGATTATGATTGGAAAGATAAGCTAAGAGATCCACCCTCAGTTGGTTAGTGCTCTGTACATAGGTAGGGGCTGTGTTCTGTCGTTGATTCAGGACCACAGAATCAATCATGGAATGCCAGGAACTATCAGGGCAAGTAGCCACTTTGGAGGAGTAACTCTGAAACATGTCATCTATTCGCAACTCCAAATGATTGACATACAAAACAACTTGTAAAACCACGTCTCCCACATACCAGGCCATATCCACTTCATCAGGAATCAACAAGTCTCCTCGGAGATACATATATGACATCAACATGGTATCGGTCGTGACAGAATCTTCAAACACCATACGGACCACCTCTGTCAGCAACTCAGGAGACCAAGCCCCACTCCAACCATCCTCTGGAAGAGGAAGATCCATCATGGAAAGCTTCATGTAGAAGGGCAACTTCTGTAATTGGTAGTGGACAAAGAAAGAATGGTCCGGAGAAACATATTCCTGGAATTTCTCAAATGTAGACCATAGCAGATCCATCCTAGACTACAATCTTTCCACTTTATCTTGGAAGAGAGGACACAAGGTAGCCTGTCTCTGAAGAATTGCCAAGTCCTGCTGTGAGAGAAAAGGGATCAAGGGAACATTAGGGCTTGGAGGAACAGACCTTGACTTTGCCAGTTGATCTTGCAACTGCTTGATTTGGGAAGCTTGTGATTCCACTGTGTCATTAGCAGTCTGTAAGGCTGAAAGTTTGACATCTAAGAGAGTTTGGAACTCTTGCACTTCTTTGGACATCCTCTCCTTCGCCTCGAAAAGGCTAGTAACCTCTGATTGAGCCTCTATTAACTGAATCTTCAAAGAAGATATCTCATCGCTTTGGGTTTCAATCAGTTGGGTTTGTTGCTCCATCTGCTTGAACAGATCTGCCAAGGTATCCTTAGCAGAAGCTAACTTGGATGTTGCCTTATGCAATTGGTCCTTAGACTGCATCAGTTCCTGATAAAAGGAAGCGTACAGCTGTTGAACACAAGCTGTCACTGACAGTTCAATGGAACTCTGAATGTCTTTACATAGGAAAGGAATGGCATCTCCCGAGACTAGACTGTTCAGTGAGGGGACTGATTGTCAAGATTGTGGGAGAGAAGGAAGGAGTCTCACTTGTAGCTTTCTTGCTTGCACAATGGGGGAAGACACACAAGGGTGGAGGCCGAAAACAGTTTTCCTCTTCTTAGTTGTGTAAGCCAAAAGAACTCTCTTACAAAGAAATAGAAGAACCCTATATATGGGTCTCAAACCAAACTCAACTAACTAAGGTGGCATACTAATTGAGCCACGAACTAGAGTAGATAAGGATAGCTATCATGTAGCTATTATTCATGGGCGGTGTACCAACCGCGTCTGCAACTGACAAGTCGGTGACATAAATACACAACGGTCACCCTGGCGTATCACGAGTGGAGCTCGATATCTCAACACTCCCCCTCGAGCTCAATCCCAATTCCTGCACACCAAGCAGGTCTCTGAACTTGCGCAGCTTCTCTGTGCCCAATGCCTTCGTGAATATGTCAGCTACCTGATCCTCTGTGCTGACATAAACTAGATCAATAAGACCTAGTAAAACCCTCTCTCGCACATAGTGATAATGCACCTCAATGTGCTTTGTTCTAGCATGATAGACTGGGTTATTTGCCAAGTGTATACTGCTCATGTTGTCACAATAAATGACAACTGGCCCATCTGTAGACTGATGCATATCATAAAGTAGCTTATGCAACCAAGCTACCTCACATGCAGCCATTGCTGCACCCCTGTACTCAGCCTCTGTGCTCGACAAGGCAACTGTAGGCTGTTTCTTGCTGCTCCAAGTGACTGCAGCACTCCCAAAAGAGAACACATATCCACTGTTAGATCGTCTATCAGAAATGCTACCAGCCCAATCAGCATCAATGTATCCATGCAACTGTATCTGAACCCCAGTCTCATAAAATAGTCCATACTGCAATGTGGACTTCACATACCTGAGTATGCGTCTAGCCGCATCCAAATGCGGTTTCCTTGGAGCCTGCATAAACTGACTTACCAATCCAACAACATAGCTCAAATCTGGCCTGGTAATAGTCATATAAATCAAGCTTCCTACTATGTGTCTGTACATAGTAGGGTCTTCCAGAAGCTCACCTGCATCTGCGCTCAGCTTCACATTCTACTCCAAAGGAACTGAAATAGGCTTACAGCCTGTCATCCCATATTTGGACAGCATGTCCAATCCATGCTGCCTCTGCAAGAGTTGTATCCCACTTGGTGATCTAATCACCTCAATGCCCAAGAAATAACGCAGCTCTCCCAAATCCTTCATCTCAAACTTCTGCTTCAACAGCATTTTCACATGAAGGATATCTTCATCACTGTCACCTGTCATAATCAGATCATCAACATAAATGACAAGTAGCATAATACCTTTCTCTGTTTTTCTCACATAAAGTGAGAAATCTGCCTTGGAAATCTGAAAGCCAATAGTAACAAGATACTGTCCTATCTTGTCAGACCATGCTCTAGGTGCTTGCTTCAAGCCATACAAAGCTTTCTTCAACCTGCAAACAAACTCAGGATGAACAGCATGGACATAACCTGGTGGCTGCTCCATATAGACCTCTTCTTGCAAATCACCATGCAAGAAGGCATTCTTTACATCCATCTGATGTAAAGACCATCTCTTTGATGCAGCCATAGCAATGACTGCTCTTACGGTTGCCATCCTTGCAACCGGACTGAATGTTTCTTCATAGTCAATGCCATATGTTTGTGCATACCCCTTGACTACTAATCTTGCCTTGTATCTATTCATAGAACCATCTGCATTGTGCTTCACCTTATAAACCCACTTACAGCCAATTGCATTCTTACCTTTAGGAAAGGTACCAATTCCCATGTAGCATTTGCTTCCAACGCATCCATTTCTTCATCCATGGCTTTCTCCCATTTTTCTTTTCCCATGGCTTGCTCAAAAGAAGTGGGTTCTGGTTCCTGTATCACCTTGACCATATATGCATAGTGAATGGCTGTAAATCCATCATATTTCAGCCTATCCACAGGATACCTAACTCTGGTAGACCTGCGCAAAGTGGGTTCACTCCCAAGTGCTCTCAAAACATCCCTGGTCTTCCTTACTCCAGGTGTAACAATAGAAGGAATACCCAACTCATCATCAATGCTTTGTTCTGAGCCACTGGATTCACCATCCACATAAGAGCGACCTGCATTCACATCAAACATGGGCTGATCAACCTTCTCTTTTCCTTTTCGTGATACCTGCATACCAGTATCTTCATTGCTTTGAGAAGATTCTCCTGATCTCAATCTGCATGTCCATGGCGATGAATGTGAACCACTACTAGAGGACACTCCAGGTCCACTAATATTTTGTGACTGCTGCTGTGAATTCTGTGCAGCATTACCATTTTGTGCATCTACATCATCAATCACATTTACTGGTTTATACCAGCTACTCATCTCATCAAAAACAACATCTCTGCTCACTGTAAACTTACGAGTAGAAGGGTTATAGCATCTATACCCTTTTTGCTGCAGAGAGTAACCAATAAAGATGCACTTCTCAGCCTTTGGATCCAACTTGGATCTCAACTCATCTGGCACATGTACATAGGCAATGCAACCAAAAATTTTCAAATGAGAAATATCTGGTTTCCTACCAGTATACCTCTCCTCTGGAGTGATCCCATGTATTGCTGCAGTGGGAGTCCTATTCATTATGTAGACTGCTGTAGCAACTACTTCAGCCCAATAAAAATCTGGCAGGTCTTTTTCATTGAGCATGGCACGAGATACCTCTCCAATATGCTTGTTTTTCCTTTCTGCAATTCCATTTTGTTGTGGGGTATGACTACATGAATATTGCTGCTTTATGCCATGCTCCTGCAAGAACCTTGCAAACTCATTTGAGAGGTACTCTCCCCCTCCATCTGACCTTAGGCATTTCATTTGCAAACTTGTTTCTTTTTCAACCATAGCTTTAAGAGTTTTGAAATGCCCAAACACTTCACTTTTCTTCTTCATAAAATACACCCAAACTTTTCTGCTATAGTCATCAATAAAAGTGACAAAATAATGACAGCCTCCAAGAGACGCAGCTTTAGTAGTCCACACATCAGAGTGGATTAATTCCAATGGCTTCTTACTCTCTTGAACATGTCTAGGAAATGGTTTCCTTGCCTGTTTTCCAAACTGACAGGCTTCACATACCTTATGCATTTCTGCAACCTTGAATCTAGGCAATCCTGCAACAATATTTTGGGCCTGCATTGATTTAAGTCGCTGTACATTAACATGACCAATGCGTTTATGCCAGATATCAATATCTGCAACTACACCGGTCCCATGTGCAAACATTGCTGCACTCAATTCAGACATGTCTGCATCCAACGTAAACATTCTGCCCTTCTTCTTTCCTTTTGCTATCAAGCGACCTTTATTTTTCATATCCTCAACAAAGCATCCATGAGGATTAAATCTAACCTGCAAGCCCTGTTCAACCATTTGACCAACAAAAACCAGATTCTTGGTGATATTCGGGACATGAAATACATCGGACAGGTATTTCTTTTTCCCATCCTGCATAGACAAAGGAATTTTTCCAACCTGCACAATCGGATGTGCAGTATCATCACCAATCTCCACAAATCCTAGTTTTTCCATTTTCCTTGCATCCTCCATCCATTCTGCATGACCTGTCATGTGGTTTGATGCACCTGAGTCAACATACCATACATCATTGCTTTCTTCTGCACTTGTCACAGAATTGTTCATGTGCTGCACCATAAACAAATCCTCATTTTTGTCATCACCCTGTCTACTAGAAGATGCATAATTTCCTTGTTGCAATTTCCCATTCATGATGTCATTCTGCTTTTTATAGCAGTCTTTAGCCATATGACCCATTTTACCACAGTAGTAGCATTCAACATTGCTGTTTGCATTTTGGCCTCTTTGCCATCCACCACGACCTCTTTGGCTCCCCCTGCCTCTAGAGTTACCACGTCCTCCTCCATAGGACTGGTTTTCTTGAGTTTGCTGCATATTCTGATTTCTACCACGGCCTCCAAATCGGCCTCCTCTACCTCTGCCTCTACCTCTTCCAGCATTTGAGTAGAAGACAGTTTCTTTTGAAGTTCCTCCTGAAGAAGATGCACCACCATTTCTCTGTTCCTCAGAAATTAGAAGAGCAATCAACTCCTCAAAATCAGGAAATCTTTCACGAACTGAAATGGATGTCCGAAACTGTGCATAATCCTTTCCTAGACCATTCAAGGTCACAGAAACTAAATCATCATCTTCCACTAGCGACCCAATGGAAGCAAGTGCATCTGTAATCTTCTTCATCTTCATGTGGTAGTCATTGATGCTCATATTTTCTCTTTGCACATTGTGCAACTCTTGCTTGAGCTGCATTTTCCTGGCTTGCATATTTGTGCTATACATTTTTGACAAAGTATCCCATGCCTCCTTTGGCGTACTTGCATCTTGAATATGCACAATCATAGAGTCTGAAATGCTGATAGACAGCCAGTACATAACTTTCCTGGCTCTCTCATGCCATGCTTTGAATGCCTGCATTTGCTGTTGATTGGGAACATCAGGAAGAACTGGTTCTTCTTCATTTCCTGCAACAAATTCCCAATATCCTTTTCCCATAAGGAAATTCATCATTCTAAACTTCCATGCTTGGAAGTTGTTCTTGTCAAGCTTTTCAGTGACAATCTGTGAGAGAGAATCAGATGCCATTACACAATACTGCAAAAAATTCTGTCACTGCAAAGAACACAGCTTCAGCCTCACAAAGGCAAATCTGCAAAACTGACGAAAGTGGTATTTGACCACACAGTCACTTCCTAGTGACGATTTTGCATCAACAGGCAACAGGGATGATTCTGTAACTCCCAATGTCTCTGCGCACAAGCATACGATGCAATTTCTACAGTAACTTTTCACCGACCTGTAGAACAGTGGCTGCACAGCATAAAACCGGGCCTTTTCCTGAGTGCGTGCAGAAAACTTCCGTCTCCAAAACAGGCCCCGAAATGGCCTCAAATCAAAAAAACAAGGTCGCTTCACCGCGAAGGGCGTCTCAACCTGAGACAATGCACTCCTGCAATTTTCGGCTGTGCTACCTGCAGAGATCTGCTCCCAAAACAGAAAATGAAAGCAACACTGCTCCTCTTACCAGAACACCGTGAGCTTGGCTTGCTTTCTTGAGCTCCTTACCACGAACAAGGCTCTGATACCATGTCAAGATTGTGGGAGAGAAGGAAGGAGTCTCACTTGTAGCTTTCTTGCTTGCACAATGGGGGAAGACACACAAGGGTGGAGGCTGAAAACAGTTTTCCTCTTCTTAGTTGTGTAAGCCAAAAGAACTCTCTTACAAAGAAATAGAAGAACCCTATATATGGGTCTCAAACCAAACTCAACTAACTAAGGTGGCATACTAACTGAGCCACGAACTAGAGTAGATAAGGATAGCTATCATGTAGCTATTATTCATGGGCGGTGTACCAACCGCGTCTGCAACTGACAAGTCGGTGACATAAATACACAACGGTCACCCTGGCGTATCACGAGTGGAGCTCGATATCTCAACACTGATATATCCAACGAACCTTCTCGACGTGCTCTGAACAGGTTATTACATGTGAGATAAGCAGGGAGATCACTGCCAGAGGTAGCAGGAATGGACACGGAAGGAAGAACTGAAGGAGCTTTATCTGCTACCCGCTTCAAGCGTTTGCGCTGTATGACCAAGGGAGGCGGAGAATCCAAATCCTCTACATTAATTGGTTCTGACTCATCTGAAGGTGGAGGAGGAGGTACTGGATCAGAAGGAGGAGGTGGAGGCACACTCTTCTGTAAACCTAAGTAGGTCAAGAAGGCATACAAGTACGATCCATAGGTGACATTGGTAACATTGCCCCTGGTGACTTTGACGAAATGTTGATCCATCTTAGTGAGTAGGTAAGTGCTCCAATCAATAGCTACTCCTTTTAACACCATCCTTGAAGCTGTAAAGAGCTCTTTGGACAAGTAATGGGATGGCATTTTTGCAGGCATAAACTTGTCTTGGAGAAACTAACAGACCAACTTCCACATAGGATCAGTGATCATGGAAAAAGAAACTCCTAAAGAGTTGATCACCTTCTTAACATCCAGAATTTCCCTGGTCTGGTTTTGTAACAGCTTCAAAATCTCTTCGTTAGAGAAAAGCTAGCGAGTTGTAACAAAGGGTTCACCTTTGTAGGGAAGAGACAGAGCCTTCCCTAGGCCTCGAGGTGTCAAAGTCATGGAAGTACCCTGGACCAGTCCCGACTTCTTGCTACAGGAGGCCAGAAACTCATCACACATCGATGGATCCTCTGGAAGCAATGGAAAGGAGGCAGCCACGAAAGTTGTGAGTCCCACCTTCATGAGAGGCTCAAAAGTGAGTAGGGAAGAGTAATCTCTACTGACTAGTGGGACATACTGGATAGGATGAGGAGCGTGAGGCGCCATTCAGATGGTAAACACACACACCACAGCACAGACAGTCACAAAGAATGCTTGCAAAACAACCAAAAGGCGATCAAAAAGGAATCAATCCAAAACAAGGACACTCATACAAATATAGACGTAACTAACCCAAGTACCACCCCAGACAATACACAACCTAGAAAAATTTTGGCACGACCTCTACACATATGCAACCGAAAGCTTCATGCGATGCAACATGCAAGCACCCAAATCCTCGTATCAGGCAATAAAGAAAAAAAACTACACACTGTACCCGTAATCATAACACATGGACAAATCAGACTACCATAAAAAAACGGACATCAAGACTGGACCATAACTTGACCATCAGTGGCAACTAAAGACTTGTACGCGCCCATCCCACGAAGCGAGTTCATTAAAAAGGGAAAATAAGTGCAGTGAGGGGGAATTAATTTAATGAAAGGTTCATTGGAATAAATTATTAACAATGGATGACATTTTATTAAGTGATAAACCTTAATAAGAAAACGACGGTTCCTTCTTAAAATTTTAATTACAAATTATTAAGTTGAAACGGTGCGTTAACGCAACCCGGACTTCGATGCCCAGACTGGGTTTCTAAATGCAAATTCCTTAATTAAAAATTAAGAGTGATGTGGAGCGCTTTTTTGCCAGCACGTGCTCTTGTGTGACGGCTGGTTCATTTTTAGTATAAATTAAAGTGCCTCTTAAGCGCACGTAGCACGTGCAAAGTGAACGGCTAGTTGATTTTTATTATTATGAAATTGTGTGTTTAGCGCGAATGCGTGTGGAAAATGTGGGTAAATAAATATTTCATTTTAACAATTAATTTGTGATTAAGGGGAAAATGAAAATAAATAAAGCACATAAAATAAATACCTGGAAGGGGTGTGTATGCAATGGCCTGAATGCGCACGGAAGAGTCCCCCAAAAGGAGTGAATCCAGTAAAAGAAAAGGAAAGACCACTGTGACTGAACAACAAAGACAAAACCTTAGTGGGTGTGTCGAGTTTATGATTTTTAATTTTATGATGATGTATTAGGATAGTTTGTGTTGTTGTTTTTTTTTTTGAATTTTATATTGTGTGTGTTTGGTATTTTAGGGGGGTATAATGTGTGGTGATGGGAGTTGTGTGTTTTTCTAGATTTGTTTTTTAATAGATTGTATGTGGTTGTGGATTTTTTTTTTTGTTCAAAAGGAAGAATAATGAAAGGTGGATATGGGATGAAGTAAAAAGAAAAATTCAGTCAGTTAGGAAATATCCACAATTTAGGGTATGAAAATAAGATGGGGATTTGTATGGTAAAGTTTTGTGTGTGTGGGGTTTGTTTTGTATTTTTTGTTTTTTTTTTTTGTTAATTTTAAATAGGGGTACCGGATATAAAAATATTTGAAAGTGAAAAATAAATGGAAAAATGTCAGGGGATGGGTGGAATTTGCTGAAATGTTTCAAAAAAATTTTGTATTTTTTACTAATTTTAAATGAATTTTTTGCATTTTTATAGGTAATTTTAAATAAATTGACAAATATGGAATTTTCTAGAATTTTAAGGGTTGAAATTTCTAACTGACAAATTTTCAAAAATTTGCAGAAAGTGAAGGGAATTTTTAAAATTTTTTGTGAAATTTTTCTGAGTGGAAATTAATTTATACATTAAGTAAATCAGTTAAATCAAGAAAATCAACTTAGTTTGGTAAGTAAGGTCAAATTAAGTCAGCTAAGGCAGGGAAGTCAGGGTAAGTCATATAAGTCAAGCTAGGTTAGGTCAGGTTAGTCAAATGGAACTAGGGTAGTCTGGGTGAAGTTAGATAAGTAAGTTAAGGCAAGTCAAGGGAGACTAACCTAAATGGGGTTAGTGTAACTTAGGTTGGGTTAGACTAACCTAGGGTGGGGTTAGTTTAACTTAGGGTGGGTTAGACTAACTAGGGGGTGGGTTAACTAACCTAACCAGGGGGTGGGTAACTAACTGGGGGAGGTTAACTAACCTAACCAGGGGGTTAACTAACCTAACCAGGGGGTTAACTAACTAGGGGTGGGTTAACTAACCTAACCAGGGGATGGGTAACTAACTGGGGGGGTTAACTAACCTAACTAGGTGAAGGTTAGTGTAACCTAGGGTGGGTTAGACTAACCTAGGGTGGGGTTAGGTTAATTTAGGGTGGGTTAGTTTAACTTAGGGGGGGTTAGGTTAATTTAGGGTGGGTTAGTTTAACTTAGGGGGGTTAGGTTAATTTAGGGTGGGTTAGTTTAACTTGGGGGAGTTAGGTTAATTTAGGGTGGGTTGGTTAATTAAGATTAATTAAATGAAAAAAAAATTAGGCTAACTAACCTGCAATTAAGGGGAAGGAGGAGGAGGAGGAGGAGGAAGAGGGTGGCGGCAGAATAGCGGCGTGCAGGCGGCGACGATGACCAGGTGGCGGGCGGCGGGGAGGCGACAACGGCGGCGCTGGCTTGGCGGCGGTAGGCCGTCCCAGGCGGCGGGCGACGACGGCCCTGGCAGGGGGTGGCAATGCCCAGGCGAGGGGTGGCAATGCCCAGGCAGGGGCGACAATGCCCTGGCGGGGGCACTGGAAGGGGAGGGGGGGCGTAAAGGGAGGCGGAGAGAGAAGAGGAAAGGGTGGGGAGGAAGAAGGGGAAAGAGGAGGAGGAGGAGGAGGGAGAGGAGTAGGTGGGGTTAAGAAGGAGGAGAGGGAGGGAGCAGATGAAGAGGGCGATGTAGGGAGGAGGAAGGAGGGAGAAGGAGGATGGAGGGAGCGGGAGGGAACTGAGGAGGAGGGTGATGGAGGCAGGAGGAAGGAGGGGAGTGAGAGAGAGAGGGGGTTACGGGGAGAGAGAAGGTAGAAAGAAGAAGAAGAAGAAGAAGAAGAGAGAGAGAAAGAAGGAGAGAGACGAGGGAAGGGGGGGCGGGTGGTGTCAACAGACGCGAGAGGGGGGGGTTAAAATTCAGTGTTTTGAAAAAAAACAAAATAAAAATTTGGGTATTGAAAAATAATAAAGATTTTTGTTTTGTGTGGGTTAAAATAAGAAATAAATGAACTGCGCGGGGCGGGGTAAAAAAATTTACCGTGGCAGGATTGGAATGGCGTCGAGACGTCGGCACGGGGTGCGCGTACGCGAGTGGGCATGGCAAGACGAGTAAAACCACAAATGCGGGCGTTCACGCGCGAGACGAGTCGCGCGAAACACGTGAAAATAAAAAAAATTAATATCTCACAATCCGATCGTCGAAATGAAATGGCATAAAAACAAAAAATGTACCAGACGACAAGGGGAAGATAGGGGAAAAGGTCAACGGGGGTTCCGGGGGGAATAAAGGGCGTGCACATGCAAAAAACACCAAAAACGGCCCCGAAAACACATACGAGGATTAATTTCGGGAAATCCGCTCACCGGAATGCAGGACGGAAAGAAGGAAAAATGTGCAGAAGAACGGCTCGACAACTCTATCGCGTCAAAACACACTTTCGACCGCGAGAGGACACATTCACATGGAAAAAACGTAAAAAGGACACACGCAAATACGGTTGGAAATTAATAACAGAAAATCTGTTCACCGAAATAGGAGGCAGCAAAAACGACAAATGCACGGGGGAAGGGGTTGCACAGGACTGTCATGTTAAAACGCAGTTCCGATAGGGTTAGGAGGCATTCACATACAAAAAATACCAAAAAGACACTCAAAAACACTTTTAAAAATTAATAATAATAAATCCAGAAGTCGGAATAAGGGGGAGAAAAAAGAAAAAATGTAGAGAAAGGTGCAGTGGACACGGCTGTCAAGTCAAATTGGAGTTCCAATGCAAACAAGGTAGGTTCACATGGAAAAATGGCAAAAAGATGCATGAAAAGGTCCCGAAAAACCGCAAAAATTAATATTGGACAAACCAGGCATCAAAATGACACGGAGTAAAAAGGAAAAATATCAAGGGGAAAGTGGTTGTCAGGGCTATGATGTCAGATCACAGTTCCGAAGCGAGAAAAGCACATTCACATGGAAAACCGTCTAATGTACGCAAAATCCTTCAAAAATTAATAACTCAAAAACCATGCATCGGAATAGGGGTAGGTAAAAAGGAAAATTGGATAATTCAAAGGGACGAACATGGCTATAAAGGTAGATAGGGATTCCGCTGAACGTAGGGTGCGTTCACTTAGAAACACATCAAAACAAAGGAGAAAGAGAAATGGAGGAGGAACAACCCCAAGGGAGGGGTGACAGGGGACGGTTGGGTGGGGAAGGGACCCCAGGAGTGTAATAGAAATTTACGGCATACATGCATGATCAAAGTGAGGCATATGCAGGGCGGTATGCAATGTAGACGCGTAGGGACGCATCCTCACACTTAAAACCTTAACGGGTAGGGTTGATCGAGCAACAGGGACCTAATACCACACAACAGACCAACCGCTAACATCCCTACACTTAAAACATGAACATCACTGACAAAACAAGGTGTAGGGTTAGAAAAACTTGGCCCATGTTGTCGAGAATTAAGTTTGACTGTCGATGACACGTCCACTGTCGTTGTCGGTTGCAGGAGATACCAAGATATCTTCACAGCACACGTCCTTCGTGGCAGGGACCACGCAACAGCACCCAGGGAGGTAGCTGGTTGAAGGAATCACAGGAAATTCGTCGATGATGAGGAATGTTGCACTCAACGCACAATCACTCATATGGAATGAAAGAGCAGTCACTCAACCCATAACTAATATCACTCGAGGAAATCAGAATGAAAACCCATAGCTCACATCCGATTGAAGAAGCGATAAAGGAATGGTGCAGAGGGAGTATGCCAGGGTGCACAATTGATGGTGCATCAATGCGTCCAACCCGTCTGGCATTGGTGCAAAGGAGAAAGGCCAGGGAGCCTTATAGTGCATTGTATAAAGCAAAATGATGTCTCATGTGTTGATGGCAGAAACCCAGCCTATGGATGCATAGGAAAATGGAAACGTACCTAACTCCAAAGGTCGTAACGTCCCTCAATCCTCACCTCTCGGTAATTGATTGAAGAAACTCCAATCACACTCAGCCCACCCTCTGTCTCACACTCTTCTGTAAGATACAGAGGGCAGCCCTTTCCTGAAACCCATTGATGTAATCCTCACGGTCACTTGTGCAAAGGTTGTATGCCTTGTGCGCATTTGATGGTGTAACTATGCATCCCGCCTAATGCTGGAATACAGTGCAAGAAGGAAGGCTAGGGAGCCTTATGGTGCAGTGCACAGAAACAGATCGTACTTTGTACATTGAGAAGCCCATCCCGTGTGTGCAACACTTCATTCACACTTCTCACCTCTCATTTGATTTGAAAGGAAAAGACTGGTCACTCGCCCCACCCTCTGTCTCACTCTTTCTTGATAGTTACAGAGGGCAACCATACTCACGTCCCCATCCGGTTAGGATGAAAGCTCGCGTCACTCAATTGTTTGTCGATGAAGATCGCGTCGTCAGTTGTGAAGAGGCATACCCAAGGAGGTAGCCATCAGATCGAACGTTGTGTTACATAGGACATGGCGTCTGCTAGAGGACTGTCAAACGCTCTACAGAAAGGCACATGACACAACGTACCAAGGTAGGCAGCTTCAGAACTGGATCCTGGGGATGTCAATTGATGAATCCACTTTCTGGACTGCTGGGTGTTGCCACCTTTTCCACAGCCAGCTTCCCGCCCAAGGGGGTTAAATACCTTTTCTTGGAACGAGGCTTGCTATGACAGGGAATTTCTTCCTTTTCTCCCATAATAGTTTTTTTCTTCTTTTCTTGTTTTTTTTTCTTTTCTTTTCTTTTGTTTATGTTTTGTTGTTGTTTCTTTTTTTTTTCTATTCCCGAGGGTGTCTCCACCTTTTCTCGAAGAATAAGTCGGCATGATAGGGACCGAAGTCCTTTTCTCCCATTATCGATTTGTATATTTTTTTTCCTTTTTTTTTCGAATTTAAGCAAGGGAATGGTCGAAATACCATTTTTCAGGACCAACCTCGCCACTGTCGCTGGTGGAAAATAGAGGATAAGAGATCAGGGCTGGAAGGTGGGGCTGAGGAGACAGAGGGTTGCGTCCACCTCATCAGGAGTGGCTGAAAAACGGCTATCAGAAGTAGCATCATAAGAGTGACAATGTCACGCCAATGGGGGAAAGGATCAGGTGACCGTGATTGTCAAGATCCCCAGGGAGGGAAATACTTCTTCAGGCGATATCCATTGATCATGAAGGGATCATCAAAGGCATCAACGGTCTGCACTTGGACAGAGCCATTAGGGTTGACAGCAAGTACCTTATATGGGCCCATCCACCGTTGTTGAAGCTTGCCAGGAAACTTGCCAAATCATGAATCATAGACTAGGACCAAATCACCTTCTTTGAACTCCTTGTGCTTGATGAAGCTGTCATGGTAAGCCTTACGTCGAGCTTGCGTGGCTTCCATGCACTGTAGAGCCATCCTGCGAGTTTCGTCCAAACATTCCAAGTGCAGGAGACGGCATTGCAGTGAATCATCGTCCCCCAGACGCTCTTTGATAGCCACTCGCAAAGAGGGCAATTCCAGTTCAACAGGGAAAACAGCTTCTGTACCATACACCAGCTGGAAGGGTGTCTGTCCTGTAGCTACTTTATGGGAGGTTCTGTACGCCCAGAGGGCCTCTGTAAGTCAATCATCCCAATCATGATGATGTGCGGCAATTGTCCTTGTTAGGATTGAGCAGAGGATGCGATTGGTGACTTCGACTTGGTCGTCGGCTCTGGGATAGTAAGGAGTGGACTTGCGATGGCGGATCTTATACAGCTCTGTCAACTCTTCCATGACTTTATTAATGAAATGAGTGCCTCTGTCACTTGCCAGCTCTAAGGGACTACCAAAACGGGTGATGATATTCTCGTACATGAACAGGGCCATGCTGTTACCATCGTCCCGCTTTAGGGCTTTAGCTTCACACCACTTTGTAACATAATCTGTATATACCAAGATGTATCTGTTCTGTTTCCTTCTGGTGGGAGGATCGATTGGGCCGATGAAGTCGATGCCCCACTTCTCGAATGGCTTCAAAGGAAGGATAGGTTGCAGTAGCATGGCACTTGTTTTGGTGGGTTTCCCTGCCTCTGTAGCCTTCTATGGCACTGTATTACTCTGTACTGTACTGTTCTGTTCTGTACTGCTCTGTCCCTCTGTAGGTAGGTTGAACTTCACAGTCTTGACAGGAGAGTCATTTCCATTTTGAATCATTGGTTCCTTCTTCTTGGTGCACGTCACAGCGGCAACTTCCAACTCGACCAAATTGGAAGCAAGTTCTTGTTCCTTCTGTTGGCTATCAGTGACATTGGCCTTTATAGGGGCTGGACTGGGACAGTCCTTTGCAGTGTGGCCTTCTCCTTTGCATCGACTACGTAAGGGCTTGTAATCCACTGACCTTCTGGGATTTGGACAATTTGGTGAAATGTGTCCCTTTTCTCCACATCTGTAACACTCCACCTCAAATCTCTGACCATCTCCAAACTGTCATCCTCTGTAACTTTGAGAGGGAAACCTCCTTGGACCGAAATTAGGACCAAACTCTCTAGGCTTGGGTCCAATATCTTGTGTTGTCATTTTGGATTCTAGCAAGTTGAATCTTGCATTTTCATCCTTCTGTCTTCGTTCATGCATCTCTTTCAGAGAGCAAATATCCTCTGTATGGTTCTTCCGCAAACAGTAAGAACAGAAGGCTCCAGGAATGGTTGGTTTTCGGGTACATTCAGTGGCTAAATGTTCCGCTTGATGACACTTTCCACACCAAGTATTTGACCGCATCACATCTCTTCCGTCTCCTGTAGAAGTGGATATATTGGCGGTATTCACCTTCAACGTCTGTAACTGCTCTGTAATCACATCCAGAAGCTCTTTCTTGATACTTGCAACTGAGTTGGATAAGTAGTCCTTCAGATTTTCACCTCCTGCAGTGCTTGTTGTAGGGTTTTGGGAAGCTTTTGTAATTACTGCATACACTGGTTGGGTAGATCCAGAAGGTCCTCTGTTCTGGTTCTAATTCAGAGCTCCTGTTGAGACTTGGGGTTATTGATTCCAGTTGGTAGGATTCCACTATTGTTGAGTCACCATTGGAGGAACTGTTTGAGGCCACTGTTGTTGTGGTTGAACCATCATCTGAGGCAATGTCGTTTGCGGTGACCACACTGGATTAGGTGCACTATACTATGGCACTGTTTGCATCTGGGGATAAGGGTAGGGAACTGTCCTTGGGACCGCATTTGATGGGTATAC
The DNA here is from genome assembly GCF_053477565.2 of Lygodium microphyllum. Classification (NCBI taxonomy): domain Eukaryota; kingdom Viridiplantae; phylum Streptophyta; class Polypodiopsida; order Schizaeales; family Lygodiaceae; genus Lygodium; species Lygodium microphyllum. Next base: position 608,205 of record NW_028229529.1, read on the forward strand.
CATTCCAGGCATAGGAGGAGGTAAGACTCCTCTTCCTGGAACACCATATTGGGAAATATGGGAATTTGCCATAAGTTTGGAACACGTGGTCAAATCTTTGGATTTGTCATAACTGGAACACTATAACTCCAAATCAAGTGGTCTGTAACTCAATAGATTCCATTTTTCAAGCGCTTTCCAATGATAGGTCACATCATATGGTTTTGAGAAACTTATGGGCATGTTATCCGGGTGCCACCTTTTTAGTATTCAAAAAATGGGAATTGGGAGATTCCCAAACTCACAAATATTGTGTTCTGGAGTCATTGATAGCCTTGCTTCAACTTCATCATGCAATCTTGCACCTTCCACTGCAGCTTGCAGATTGACTGGTCTTCTCAATTCCACGAACTTGCGAACTTCTGATTGTAGGCCCCTGAGAAACACTCCTTTTTGGATACCTTCATCCAAATGATGGTTAGTCCATCTCTTCAGGATGGATTCCATTCGTGAGACATAAGCTTCTACTCTTTCTCCAGAGGACTGACTTAGGTTCATGAAATCCTCTCGCATCCGCTCTTCAAAACCTTCACGTTTGAATTTAGTGAGGAAGGCCAACTTTAGGTCGTCCCATGTGCCAAAAGTTCCTGCTGCTTGTCTCTCATACCACTGAAACACTGCGCCCTTGAAAGTGGTGGGGAATATTGCTAACCAATGCTCAGGGGTTTTGGCATTGTTAGCCACACATGCTACCATAAACTCTACTACATGAAGATCAGGGTCTTCATTGTACTCTCCCTTAAAAACTGGCAATGGGACTACATTTGCTGGCCCATCATCAATATTTCCAGGACGAATCTGACTAGGAAGGGACCTTGAGTCGCCATGGGGACTTCTGTAAAGAGTGCTTTTAGGGCGTCAAAGGAAGCTTCTGCTGCGAGCTCGTTCTCAGCTTTGATTTTTGCCTTTTCTCTTCTCACATACCTCTGGACTCGTTCCAATGCTTCCCTCTTTATTGCGTCATTCATCAGGGGGTTAGCTTCAACCAGTTGTTCTAGACTCAACAGGATAGTATCAGAGAGGGCTTCAGTCTCTGAGGGATTCTCTGGCCAACATATCCTCTACTTCCTTCTTTTCAACATCTCTGAATTCAGCTTTCAAACCACTACAGAGGGGAAGATATTATGTTCTAAAAGTATCAAAACTCACTCTTCTTAGGATCGTTGTTGCGTCATTATAATAATGCCAGCTTCTGAGGGTTTCAACCGTGTATATTGTGAAAAACACTCTATCTACCAACTTCCAGTGGGTTGCTAATTGAACAAATAGAAGATTATCAGAACACCAAGCATCCCATGTATCTTACTGTTGAGCGTCCACGAACAAATTCCAACTCTTTTCCTTCTTGTCTTCGTGAACCTCTATAGACCAAGACTCCTGAAGCTTCTTCACAATCTCCCACTTGATGATGTCTGGAAACTTCTCAATGAATGCCAAATCTTCCATGGATGGTCATTCTCTCTGTTTCTACTCTTCAGTTTGTTCCCAAACAGTTTGCCACCAAGATGCAAGTTTCTACTGCTTCAACAGGAAGAGAAAACAGTCCACCACATAGAGCATGCATCATGATGGTGATGTGTTTCCGCCATTATGGGACGAACTTCTTGTGGAAAGTGGCTTTGATTATGAGAAATTCCAACTCTTCAGTGGAAGAAGGAACTTTACAAACATCCATTGAATTCTTCTCTTCTTAGCAATGCCATTTCCTTCATTTTCAGCCTCTTATGGTGCTTGTTGATGGCAAATTTCCCCGGCTGCGCACCAAAAACATGGAATCCCAAGAGGAACACCAAGGAAAAGGGAATTCTCTTGCAAGAAAATATATCTTGTAACATCAACAAGCTTTTATTTCATTCTTTTGATCATCAAAACAAAGAAAATAGCAATTCTTCACGCAGCATCATAGTAGATATCTCCCACGGATTTGACAGAATCAACCATATTCTCCAACATCTTCACAAAATCCATCAATAGAACAAAGAACACAAAGTAATACACCATCTTTTAATGGAAATCAATCACATATTCTTTATCTTCAATGTTTTCATAGTTCTCTCTTAATCTCTCATATACAACCACACTGTTTCGATAGATTTGACTATCTCTGACTCTCTCTCTCTCTCCATCAATAGTACATCATATCCTCACTACAATACTCTCATAATAACCCTCAATAATCCTTCTTAGTTCATGGATGCACCTCCCAAGAGGTATGTCTGACATGAAGAGTCACTAGAGCCACTACAGTGTCTTTTCACAGCTCACTACTGTCACTGTCACTTAGTCTTCTCTTCAATCTTCAGCAACTGTTTCTTCCACCTGTTTTAGCTCTTTTGAACTTAGATTCATCCTTTCCAAAGGTTAGAAAACTTTCCCAAAGTCACACATACATTCTACAGAACATCTACAGAAGGTCTACAGAACAATCACAGTACAGTACCAGAACAGCTACAGTACAGAGACAGAAGCTCTACAGAAGCTCTACAGAAGATCTACAGAAGGTTACAGAAGGTTATCAAAACCTCATAACTCATACTCAAACCATTCCAAACTCTTTAAAACTATTCAATAAGCTTTCACAAGATCTCAATCCTCATCAATCATCAATCCATGCTTCATACAGAAGACAATCAGAACAAAACAGAAGCTATACAGAAGGTATACAGAACCAATCAGAACATCACAAAACCTCATATCTCCACTGAATCATCATGAACTTCCAAAACATAATCAATATCATCCAAAACACTCTCAAATACTTCCATTAACAATCATACATCACTCTAAATCTACCAAAAATCAATCATTCAGACCTCAAAAACAACAAAAATCAGTCAAAAATTCAGTCTTTTTCCACTCTCAACACTGCCACACCTACCATAGCCTCTCTAATTTGAGTAAAACACTGCATCTCTGCCTTCCAAGCTACTGGAGCTAGTAGCTAAACCCAATTTTGCATCTTCATGAATAAGCAATGCAACTAGCTCATTAAAGTCAGGCATTTCAAATCTCACCAATATAGACATGCCAAATGACTTGTATTCAAGTCCAAGACCATTCAAGGTCACTGCAACCAAATCCTCATCCTCAACTTTAGTTCTAATAGTTGCCAACTAATCTGCAAGAGTCTCTATCTCTATTACATAATCCTATATGGAGTGTCCTTTCCTTTCCATGGTGTTGAACTTTTGCTTTAGCTGAATTTTGTGTACACTAATGGTAGTGCCATAGTACTTCATCAAGATTTTCCAACCATCTTTGGGAGACTTTCAATTCATTATCTGCATGACCATTTCATCCATAATGCACAATGAGAGCTAGTGTAAGACTCTACGAGCACATTCAAGATAAGCGCAGTGTGCCTTCTTCTGCTATTCAATAGTAGTTGAATGTTTTTCTAGAAGCTTAGGTTCAAGTTAAGCATGGTGTGCCTTCTACTATTCAGTAGTTGTTGAATGTTTGTCAGGAAGCTTAGGTTCAACTTCATCACCTATCACAAGATCCCAACAGACTTTCCCGATGCGAAATTTCTCCATTCAAAATTTCTAAATAGTATAATTATTATTGTCCAATTTTTCACCCACTATATGAGTGATATTGTCAGTCTTGTTAGCATTTGCCATGATTACAACTCTATATATTACTGCAATCCTCAACAATCAGTGCCTAACTCCCTACAACCAAGTAAACTTTCACTAACCAAGATAGTTGTATAGCATCTTATGAACACAAGTACATCAATATGTACCCTTTGATCAGTTCAATTCGACTCAGTTCGCCTATCTAAGCATATTGTAGTCATGAAGATTCCAACCCTTTCATTCTGGATGCATATGAAGTTCACCATTAAAGCAGGATAGTTTCAATCCACTAACTTTATGATAGCAAAATTTTGCAAAAACCAGTAAATTTCGGCTTACGAACATGTCAAAAAACTTCCCAAGTATGTAGAAAAGCATCTAGACATGATATCCTATTCATGTGGGTTGCATTTTCTGCATACCCCTTATGCAACCAAGTTGTCTAATAGTGGGGACAGATAAGCAGCCTATAACCAACAACCTGTGAATAACCAATAGCATAAATCTACTAAAACATGGGAATTTCTAGCACAAAATAGCCAAGTCATAGTGGACATGTGTCTTGACCTCTGAAACCAATACATAGTCATATAGGCATTAATGCTTGATTATACAATTAGTAGTGGCAAAAAACTTTCTCTCAGGTTATGGACGGCCAATAAACCATTTATCCAACAGTACATCAATTCTGGAGTGAGCATTCAATGCTCATTGTATTCAAAAAAAAAAAGCATTCTCTAATCATGGAACAATTCCCAAGCATCTACAGGTACCAAACTCCCTTCACAAAGCTCAAGAGATTCAATAGTTGTCACTCATTTCATGATAGCTTTTAGCCTGTGAATGCACTTCTAGATCTAAACTTTAACTCTGTCTAATCATGTTTAAATGCATGATACTGATACTATGTTCATTGTCAAGCATTGTCAAACATCTCATGAAGTTTGAGTATAGCCCATCTAGCATTTAATGAGACTGAAATAAGTAAATCTGACATTCCATCACAAACAACAAATGCAATTTTTGGATAGGTCACACTGATTCTTGATGCTATTTAAGAGCTCATTACTGATTATTTATCAATGACATACAAGCTTAATAATAAACTTCACATGATGCTCCATAATGCCAAGCATCATTCCAACTGCAATAGCCACACTTCAAGCTTCATATCAGCATGATAAATCTTGTGATATCCACATAGTCCATAGCAAGCGCAATCTTGTAGCAGTCACAATGAATGCATTCTCATCCTACTAGCCACTATGGCAAACTCCCAAGCTCTAGTACATGTCATTGATCCTTCCGATCAGACCTCAATAGGCTCAAGCAAATATGGACTTCACAAAGACTGATATACACCCTTTAGATATTGGTTATGGTTGCCAATGTCTTCTTGTAGAGATTCACACTCGAGCTCCACAATCCAAGCTCACATGCTCTCAAGGTTTCATGGCTCTAATACCATGTTCAATATTCAGAAAGAGGAAGAGAGAGAGAGATAGACATATGAGGAGCACAGAGAGCATAGTACTCTCTTCAGTCTTCTTCATTTTCTTTATTTATTCTTCTACTAACTTACACACCCAATATCAAGTAAGACCTAAGTCTGCATAACAATGTAAAGGGACTTAGCCACTAACTGACTGGTATGGCTAGTTTTGACCAACATTATTACAATACACCTATCATCTAGCTAACCTACAGCTAGACAGAGTTCCTACATCCTCATAGCTTGATTCTTTACATCTCCCTCATAAGGTGCCACCAATGATCCATGGTGCCAAAGTTGTAAAGATAATTCATGTGCAAGCCTAAATATTGGTTGAGTCATAACTTGTATATGAAATGAGGTCTATGTGACTGGATGGCAAAATGGTGACCTTTGTATATCTAACCTTTGGGTCAGCTAAAGTAGCTAAGCTAGTAGAAACTCAAGGCACATTACATTGAGTTGCAAAGTGTGAAAGTTATCAAGCACCCATATTTTGGGGTCCAAGGGCATTGCAAGCGGCCCTTAACGAGGGGGCCTTGGAGCAACTAGTGTACCTCTGAGATAGGGGTCTAGAGATAGTACCCCTAGCTTGATGGTAAAGAGAATATTCCCTAAAATATTTCTTGCACAACTAGAAAGGCTCATAATATGGTCAAACATGCTAACTAGACTACCTTCCTGGGCTATAAAAGGAAGAACCCTCCAAAGTTGTCATCTATCTATCTTTTACCTAGTTAGAGTTCTTTCAGCTGGCCTTAAGCTCCTTGCCTATCATTTGTCTAGATCGCTATCTAAGTTTCACAATGGAAGCACCCAAGTGTTGGAGAGAGCCATCTTTGTATTAATTTGTTTGGAATCAAAGAAGTTTTTTTTCTTCTCATAATTTCTTTGTACTCTCTATTCCTTGCTTAGAATCTATGCTACATAATTTGTGCACTCTATGAGAAGCAAAGTGCTACATTATATGCTTACCGGTTAAAGAAACTTATTGTTGTTCATATGATGACATCCCTCTCCAACCATTTGCAATACTATCTTGAGCCAATGTTCTAATTAGAAGATAGCTTTTGAGGATTCAGACAAGAATATATTTTTGTATGTGACCTTTCTTGAAAATTGGGATACTTTTAGGATTGCACTTAGCACGTCATGGATTGACTAGTACTAATGTGGAAAGCAACTTACTTATGGGGGAGATTACCAAAAGTAATAATGTAGGTGCCAAGGGCTCTAGTGCACCTATAGCTAGAGGGAGATTAAATGCAAGGGGGCAATCCCTTGATAGAGGCAGAAAGTCTCATACAAGATTCCTTGTTGATATGGATGATAGTATGTCACAAGACTAGAGCTTTAATTTAGGGCTTGGACAGGTCACCCATAAAAATATATAAGTTTATCATGTGGGTTAAAAAGAATGGATTTTTAAAAGACACTTTTACCATACAAAAGGGCACCATTTAATGGCCATATTTACAGTTTAGGAAAAGTGTATGTTTTATTCATGATAAATTTATAAATAAGACATTTTTAGATTATGGTATAAGCACACATGATAGTAAGGATTTAGTTATAGTGAACCCTTGATATTCAAGGGCATCATTGTTGGATTTAGGATTTCACGAATGCAAGTACAAAGCTTGGACAAGAAGAAGCTTGAGAGAGCACAACTCAAAGTGTATTGAGAGGTATCAATTGAGAATATTTATAATACTTAGAATATCCTAAGGATAATAGGCATATGTATGAGTCTGGGTGAAAACCTCCTAAAGAGGGAAAAAATGTGTCTCAACAGTCCTAAGTGTGTTCATACACATTACTATCAAAATATGGTAATAAATCTCCCCTATGAGTGACGTGGCAAACAAGAGCTGGCACTTTTGCATAGAGAAGTATCAAGCTCAATGGACTAGATCAGTTCAAAAAGGAGAGTAAGCCTAAAGCTTTGTGGAAAGCTTCTCACAAGGCAAAGCCTTTGTGAAAAGATTTGCAAGGTTGTCTTATGTTGATGATGACAAATAGGCCAAGTTTATCTCTTTTCTAGAGAGTCTCTCCTTGACATAATGATATGTAGGAAACACTAGATTTCATGCAATTGCTAATGCACTCTAACCATCAATGGAGATGGTGGGGTAGAAGTGACTATGCACAATACCCAAATCAATCAAAAAGCTTCTAAGCCAAACACACTCAATCATAGTTGTGAAGAACTAGAAGTGGCCACATCAAACTATTTCTCAACCATAATATGCATGAGCTACTAAGTATGAAGCAAAAACCACTTGTGGATATGTGAGCATTGCAATAACCAACCTAGTCATGATCTAAAAAGGCATGTAAATCTAGTGGTAATGATCCCTCATTTGGATAAAACAGCCCAAGGTGCCAAGTAATACCATTTAAGTAGCAAAAGATATGCTTCATTGCCTATCAATGCTTAATTTCTAGGGCTATGCGTAAACCCACTCATCTATGAGAATTCAAATTGAATGTCATACCTTGTAATGTATACATAAATCAAGCATCGAATAGGTTGCTACTGGAGAAAGACATCAAAGCAATCAATCTCCAACATCATGAGGACTCAACTTCAAAACTATCATAGGAGTAGCAAGAGGCTTGCAATCCTCAAGACCAAATCTCTACAATAATGTCTCAACATATTTTGTTTGACATAAAGCAATATCTACATCACACTGCTTGAATGGAATGCCCAAATAGTGATGATAAAATCTTCATAAATTTCTTAAAATCAGCAATGTGTGCCTCATTAGGATCAATGGATAAGTAGCATGTCATCAATACAAACCATGATAATCAAAGGTACATCACCTTCATGCCTGACATATAAGGTGCTCTCGGTTGGACTATTCTAAAACCACATGCAATCAAGTATGCATATATCTTCTCATACCAAGCCCAAGGTGCTTGCATCAAACCATACAATGCCTTTTTCAATTTACACACTTAGTTTTCTTTCCCCTTTTGCACAAAACCATGAGGCTCAAAAACATACACTTCCTCATGGAAATGAATATAACTAATATAAATTCCACCATTAACACACAAATGCTATGAATAGTTATCATACAGTAAGTGAAAGCAACAATCTCACTAACATCAATGCAGTTCTATATTGAGCATAGCCTTAGTTATAAGTCTAGATTCATAGCAATCAACACTACCATCTCACTTATGATCTAATTTGTAAACCCACTTAGTGCCAATGATCTTCTTTCAAGGAACGAATCACATAAAGACCAAGTACCATTTTTTATAGTAGCATCATCCTCAATGTTAGAAGAATGAGAGAGAGATAGGAGAAATAGAGAGCAGTCAGCTCTCAGTATACTCTTTCTTTATTATTCATCACACTAACTCTAACTGAGTAACGCAAAGTACAATGTACTACAACCTAAGTCAACAAGTAGTGTAAAGAGACTTAGTCTAATTATACCAGACCAACTTTACTACTCACACATCATCCAGCTATCCTGATAAAATGGTAATGTACCTCTATGTGCTTTGACCTAGCATGATAAATTGGATTGCTTGCCAGTAGCACACTACTCATGTTATCACAATACAGCTTGACTAGTTTATCCACATGAATCTCCAAGTCATCCATCAACTTAACTAGCCAAGCATCCTCACATGTAGCCAATTTTGCACCCCTGTATTGTTGAAAGATATGACAAATGATGTATGCTCTAGGAAGAGATGCTCTATATCCCATAAGCATAGTGAGGAGATTGGAACAACCCAAAGGCTACATAAGCATGTACTTGGTTCTTATTTCAATGCAATGCTATTGTACTTTGTACTTCTAATCTGTGTCCTTGGTCATGTCCTACTCAAAATTGTGTTTATGAGTCCAAGCACTTAATCTTGGAACCTAATTCACTTGAGTAACAATCATTGTCTTTTGTCTATGTCATCATGGTTCTAGTCTTTACCTTCTAACCTCCATGACCAACCATGCTCAAGATCTGTGTTTCTCAACATAGTATCTGAGCATCTTGGTCCACAGCTCAGCTCCATCAAATGACTTCATTTCTCACCTCCATCTTCACCCAACCTTCTTTCTGCCATAGCCAACCTGCATCTACCCTACTTCGAGTTCTCATATCTCTCTCTATAGGATAAATCTCAGCTTCCTTTTGGAGACTTCTTGTGGACTCAACGCACACCATCCTACCACCTTACAGCTTGACATTGCATGCTCCAAGAGCTGACATTACAAAAATTCATCATCATTGCCTATTCTACTCCTGCATCCATTTGTACAGCCTATTCTCCCAACATGCAATGCCATCAACCCTGCAATCATAGGGATTTTGAAGCCCACTTCATAGTCCTTCTACCCACCAAACATCTCTTGAAATGATTGCATGTACACGCTATTGTCAGTGGTGAAAAACCAGTCGATCTGTCAACCCTTAAACATGGAAACCATACCCATTGACCTTCAAGCTTGATGGGACCTGAAATGGGCCGGCACTGGCTATGGCACTAGCCAGACCTCATGCTCATGACAAACAAACACACCCTCACGGCCTCGCGGACCAGCAGCATCAATCTAATGCTAAAGGACAAACTGCCCTAAAGCCTAATCTATGCGTTTATAGTTTATAGCCCAACGTTTCCCTTTCTACAAACTCCACAGAGGGAGAACCCATACACATTGGCAATAAATACCACGATCACATACATGGAGGCAACTTCTCGGTAGAAACACCGCAGCCCCACTGCAGCTCTCCTACATCGCAGGGATTGGCCCCTTGATGCACTGCTCAACATATAAAACAAACGAACAAACTCCACTCTTCATTTTGAATCCAGGAGATATACCATATGTCCTTACTTAACAGTCCCTTAGGAAACCGCCCCTCTATCCTACGGCAAGGGATAACCTTATACTCTCAATCGTGGGTCAAATTCCTAAGATTTTCTTTAATAAAAATGACTAAAAATTAAGATTGATTGTGGGCTGTGGCCCTTAGGTTCCTTGACAGCAAAATTTCAGGTTTTGTAGGCATTATGTCTCATATTTTCCATTTATTTTACAAAAATCTCATTTTTACCCCTTAAACGCGTGTTTTTTGGGTGTTATAACATTAATTTCAGTCATATCACTTATGATTTTTTTATTTTCAGATTATAAACTATTGAAACTCATAGAAAACAACATCATAATGAATATTCAGCCCATGGGAACAATGTTTCATCAATCAAATAGCATAAAAACTCATTTTTTCTTCATAAAAATTGAATTACCGCTTAGGTTTCATGTTTCGGGATCTTAGTTTTGGTGCGGGACTGCGGGTCAGCCCACATTCAATGTCCAGCATCTTCACAATCAGCAATCTTCATGTCTACATCGACTCGGAAGCAATCCGGTCCCAACCGGACAAGCTTTCCTTCACCATTCTTCATTTCCTCTTGCATGCAGGAACAGCCCTTTAGGGGAGAGAGAGGGAGGAGAGAGAAAGACTAGATTTCCATCTCTTCATTCCCACAGCCATTTCACGAGCAAAGACGAGTGATCAGGGGTATCATCCATTGCAAGGGTTGTATTCAACCTCGATGTCTCATCTCCATCTCCATCAAGCGCATTTTTCGGCATGCTGTTGGCGCCTCCATCTCCACGCTTGCATCACATTTTTTTCATCTTCTTTTCATGTGGCATAAAATGTCCCAAGCCCCCAAAGGTCACAACCCCTTTTGGCCAAACTTTGGTCCACCTTTTCGCATCTTGACCGTTTATTGGCTCCTTCCTCGTCCGGCATCCGATTCGTGCTCTGAAAAATCCTGGGCATCCGGCTTAACATCCCACATTGAATGGCAACTCCTGACAACCCACACGGCAGTCTGAATAATTATCAAAAATCCACAAGTGTCACTCGGGCGTCTTTTAAAAGTCGTCTTTCACTTGGTGCTTAAAATCGTCCTAGCTGGAGCCGTCACCTTCGATGTTAAATATTTTTCCCCTAAATTTCAGATTTTTTGGCAAATTTTAGGCACATCCCGGGCTCAAAACTCCGCCCTCATTGGCGACCACGGGATAGGGCGACTCAGCCCGTCGAATCCCACAACAGATCTGCACAAGACAACCAAAGGAAGCATCAAGCTTATACAAAATAGATACATACTTAAAACACAGCACAATGCTCACCCTACCCCCTGACAAAACCAAGGCATGACATCCACAAGGAGTAGGCCTAGCATAATCAGATAGAAGGTCCGAAGCTAGTCACTAACCAACTACTCCAACACGGCCAAACTAAAAAGAACTATCAAAGAAGTCGCCCTAAGTGGTGGTCTGAACTACCTTCCTAACTAAGGACAACACAACCAAGAGCTCCTACTAGGCGAGGAATCCTATAGCCTGATCAAGAAGTATTTCTTTTTAGCACATTTCTTCTTTTAGGTTTTTATGTTTCCATACTCGAGCATGTAAAAAGGAGGGAGCTAAGCGCAGTGACCCAAGGAGAACAAGGCATCGGCCTCAGGTCCTGTCTCGGTACCCAAGAACCTACCAAGCCCTCGCAAGGCGACACTTAATCCTTTTCTGATGCTCACTTTTATTTTCGCTCCAACCTTCCTTACTTTCTTCTTTTCCAGCAAGATACCACCCCTAGGAAGACAAGGCATCGGCCCCAAGTCTAACTCGTCCCCAGGAACCTACTAGGCCTTCGCAAGGCGATGAGCAACTGCTTATAAATTTTCCTTTCTTTTCTTTTCTATTTTTTTTAGGGGTTAGAACCCCTTTTTACACACCTTTGTATATATTCATTTTCTTTTGAGATATTCAAGGTTTGTTTCCTCTATCATCATCATTTTCCTTCCTACAAGCTTCTCTAACTAACTCACAACTAACAAGAACTCCTAGAACGGTTGCCTAGTAGGCTAGCAGAACAGGGTCATTAGAACTCCCTTCTAAAACAGGTCTTTCGATGCCTGACAATGTCTTTATAGGAGGCAACATCTACTCAGACCTCCCTCAGACATACCTAACCTAAACCTGGGACTTCATGCCTTGGATGCCGGTCCCCAACAAGAAAAGAAAATCCCCTGCAAGTACACAAACACATATAGCATAAAACACGGGACTCATAAAGGAGAGATATCACCTGGATAGGGCCACAAGAAGCTCCCGCGCAACAAAAGGCTCCTTCCAAGCTCTTCTTTGAACCTTTCTAGCATAGAACTAAAACAAGAAACCATTAAATGCACCTGTACTAAACAAACAACTGGCCCTCTTGGCCTAATGAAATTTGGATGTAATATCCAAAGCAGCTAGCCTTCCTAGCTTAAAACTAGATAGGTTATTTTAGTCCACGTAATATTGATGTCCTTGGCATATACATCACACCCTATCAGACTACCTACTCATGCAAGTTAGCTAAAAGCTTGATCTTGTATTTTTTTATCTTAAGGTTTTTTTTTTTAGAGCTACAAGTCCAAGCCTTTCCACAAATAACTCATCAATAAGCCCGATCCCTTCTTGGGCACTATGAGCTGAATGAATGACCGCAGTGGGCTCGCATGTCCCACATTTATTGTAATCCGAATAAGCTGGTCGTTCAAGCAGCTAAGTGGCTCCTTTGGTAGAAAGAATCATAGCTTTGTACTCATTCGAACCTCCCCTATTTGGGTTTTCACATAAATCAGTGTTGCAACCCAAACTAGGTAGAGCTTCAAGCCTAGGCACATCACATGGGTGGATCCCATGGTAGTGTATATTGTCAGATGTATATCCAGTCTTATCCTCTTGGGGGTTCGACAAAATATATCCAGATGGAATCTTTGGCCTTACATCCGACACTCCTGCCATAATTTTGGAGATTTTGGGTCTCCAAACCCATCTCACATTTCCCTTAATATTCTTGCATTCCCTCAATTTGCTGCACCGGTCTAACGAACTCAATGCAAACTTATTCCTATGGCCAAATGGCCTCACATCCTTATGACCTTTGTGAAGCACAGGTGGACTTTTAGCATTTTGCATCCTCTTTACAAAAGATGTCTTTACTTGTTTACGTCCATACTGCAAATTTTTTTCCATAAGAACCATGCTTTCACTGAAGGGAACAACATCCACCCGGAAGCATGATTCCGACACCAAAGGTCTCTCAAGAGCCTTACTAGCGACAAAATTCGAACCACACACAGAATGCTTATCAGCACTCATAGGCCCATTGGTTCTATCCATGTTGCCATCACAACTACCTCTCGTGGAAGTGTTGCAAGCCCTAATGGGACTTACATGGCTTGGAACCTTTTCACTGAGAGGCATGTCATTACTACTCATAGGATAGCCATTTTCTACTTTGAGATTTTGGCCACCAAGGTTCTCCTCATATGCTGCCTTGGTATCAACAAGTGAGCTGTCTGCTTGCAGAAATGGTTGGAAGTTAGGATGCACTTGTACTGAGCAGGGAAAACTCCAAAATTGTTCCCAACATCTCTAAATATGACCCTCATAATCAATGGCATACATTTTTGCTTCCCTTAACGACTTAGGATTCCGCAGTCCCACTTGGATTTGCGTATTAATCTCTAAGCCATTCAGAAAGAGCTCACATAGCACATCATCTGGTAATGCACTGGCTCTTCTTGGCCAAAGCCTAAGAGTACTATCAAAGGCTCTAGCATACTCTTTAACAGAAAGATAAGACTCCTGTCTAAACTGCATAAGCTGCCCTAAGACCTGAATCATAGGGAGCTTCTTTTCATACTCATCTAGAAATCTATCACAAGACTCCTCAAATGATTTGATCGACCCTCTTGGGAGGCTCCAGTACCACTTCCTTGCCTCTCCCTTTAGGGTACTTGGGAATACGAGCATCCGATGTATATCGTCAAACCCACTTGCAATGCAAGTTAGGCCATATTCTCTTAAATAAATCATCGGATCCTCATTTGGCAACCCGTAAAACACTAGGAGATCCCTATAAAGAGGAGGACATTTGGTCCTCCCCTTTGGGATCAACACCGGGTCATTAAAATCTTCATATTCATCATGATCTGGGTCCAGCCTCTTAGGATCTTTAACCTCTTCCATCCCCACCCTTTTCGGTGTAGGGAGGTTAATATCCTCATTGACATCCCTTTCTGCAAACTCACTGAGTGGTCTAGGGAGTCCTATAAATTTCAACATGTCATTTTGATCCCCTCTTAGAGGATCTTCCATACCTTTCCCTTTAAAAGGAAAGTCCATAACAGGTTTATAAAAAAGCTTTTGGTCCTTATCCAAAGCAGATTTATCATTACCACTTCTTAAAACTTGGGAATTGTTCCTTTTAAGCAACGGTTTTCCCTTAACAGCTAGGGCTTCTAACATCCTTGTGATGCCTACTATGTCGTCATGGTGGCCCATTACACGGGATGTTTCAACCACAAGCATATTCCATCGTATATCAATACTTTCCTATGGCATTATGGATTTAGCATGATAACTTGTTGATGTCATGACTACCATAGTTTCCAACATGCTTGTTTCATGCCCTCTAGGTTGATGGATGGTTAAACATGATTTCTCTTGGGTAGAGACCACACCAAGGCGAACCTCGGCCCATGCCATCGTATTAGAGGATGGGGTAACCACTAATTGGCTACTCTTTTCGTCACATAAAGTATCTTCTGTAGAGGACTCATGCTCTACATAACCAACTAAGTCCATTAGTAAGTTTTGTATGGGGAAAGCCAAGTTTTTCCATCCTTGAACAAACCCCATTTTAATGGATAATTTAGGGTCCCTTGAAACCCTAGATTCGAAAACCGCCACTTATAGGCAGCTCCGGAAAATGCACCACTGATGGGACCTAAAATGGGTCGGCACTGGCTATGGCACTCCCTTTTTATAAACTCCACAGAGGGAGAACCCATACACATTGGCAATAAATACCACAATCGCATACATGGAGGCAACCTCTTGGTAGAAACACCGCGGCCCCACTGTAGCTCTCCTACATTGTAGGGATTGGCCCCTTGATGCGTTGCTCAACATATAAAACAAACGAACAAACTCCACTCTTCGTTGCGAATCCAGGAGATATACCATGTCTCCTTACTTAACAGTCCCTTAGGAAACCGCCCCTCTATCCTACGGCAAGGGATAACCTTACACTCTCAATTGTGGGTCAAATTCCTAAGAAAATAAGTGCTATGTAGCCCAGGAGCTTTTCCGTTGATACCATGAACTATGCATAGTGCATAATGTGAACAGTTTAGTGCACAAACAGAAGAAAATCAGCATTGTGAATCGTGCAAAACCATTCTTTTCATGATTTCCATGCTAGCATTTATGTACTGCAAAGGGAAAAGATACCGAGCCTTAGGCCCATGCTGCATTTTCCTTTATTTTAAAACAACATCCTATAGGCATGATGCAACACATAAACCAAATTTTAATTTATATTTTGACTCTCAACCTCCCCTCTCACCCTGCCGTTTAATGTTTTGCATTCGTTGATAGGTGAAAAGGTCATTTTATGCGTGTTTCCTTACAAAGAAAGCGATAAACATGAACGAAAACATAGAAACAAGGGTAAACCGAGGCCAACCCCATGCTTTACCTTCATTATATGTTGCACAAACACACGTAATTTCTTAGAATTTTCCTTTTACCATTTCCTAATTTTCTCCCATTTTTCACCATTTTTTTGTATTTTTTCTCTATTTTCTTTAATAAAAAATGACTAAAAATTAAGATTGATTGTGGGTTGTGGCCCTTAGGTTCCTTGACAGCAAAATTTCAGGTTTTGTAGGCATTATGTCTCATATTTTCCATTTATTTTGCAAAAATCCCATTTTTACCCCTTAAACGCGTGTTTTTCGGGTGTTATAACATTAATTTCAGCCATATCACTTATGATTTTCTGATTTTCAGATTATAAACTGTTGAAACTCATGGAAAACAACATCATAATATTCAGCCCATGGGAACAATGTTTCATCAATCAAATAGCATAAAAACTCATTTTTTCTTCATAAAAATTGAATTACAGCTTAGGTTTCGTGTTTCAGGATCTCACTTTTGGTGCGGGACTGCGGGTCAGTCCACATTCAATGTCCAGCATCTTCACAATTAGCAATCTTCATGTCTACATCGACCTGGAAGCAATCCGGTCCCAACCGAACAAGCTTTCCTTCACCATTCTTCATTTCCTCTTGCATGCAAAAACAGCCCTTTAGGGGAGAGAGAGAGAGAGGAGAGAGAAAGACTAGATTTCCATCTCTTCATTCCCACAGCCATTTCACAAGCGAAGACAGGCGATAAGACTGGCAAAGAGGGAGAAGATCAAGGGTATCATCCATTGCAGGGGTTGTATTCAACCTCCATGTCCCATCTCCATCTCCATCTCCATCAAGCGCATTTTTCGGCGTGCTGTTGGGGCCTCCATCTCCATGCTTGCATCACATTTTTTTCATCTTCTTTTCATGTGGCATAAAATGTCCCAAGCCCCCAAAGGTCACAACCCCTTTTGGCCAAACTTTGGTCCACCTTTTTGCATCTTGACCGTTTGTTGGCTCCTTCCTCGTCCGGCATCCGATTCGTGCTCTGAAAAATCCTGGGCGTCCGACTTGACATCCCGCATTGACTGGCAACTCTTGACAACCCGCACGGCAGTCTGAATAATTATCAAAAATCCACAAGTGTCGCTCGGGCGCCTTTTAAAAGTTGTCTTTCACTTGGTGCTTAAAATCGTCCTAGCTGGAGCCGCCGCCGTCGATGTTAAATATTTTTCCCCTAAATTCTAGATTTTTTGGCAAATTTTAGGCACATCCCGGGCTCAAAACTCCGCTCTCAAAGCTCATAATACACTTCATTTTCTCACACCTCTCATCTCACTCAAGTGTTCGCCACTCTGATCTAGTGCTCCACTCAGTTCCTAGCACTTCAAATTAGTAAGGAGGGGAGAAATCATCCAACAACATCAAGCACATCAAGTTCTTCAAAGCTTAGCATCTTTTGATACTCATTTTAGTGATTCTTGGCACTTGTGTTTCTTGGCACATCCAAGAACAACTCATTTGTTGGTTTTACTTTAGTTCTTGCAATGTCAAACATGAAGATTTTAATGTGGAATGCCCAATTGATTAAATCCCTTATCTCATTGTAAAAGGATAGACATTGCCCCGAGACTATACTTGCAGTAAGGCCTCCTTCAAAATGTTGGAACTTGAGCAAATAACCAAATTCAATGGTGAAGGCTTTCATGCCTAGAAAGAAAAGACAAGGTACCATCTCATGAGAAAAGACCTACGGGATCTATTTGAAGATGATACATGAGATGCAGATGGCAAGAAGGAAGATGATGAAGACGGGTTCGCCAACTCAAGACAAAAGAGTGGAAAAAGATAAACAACAAGGCTCTAGGCATCATTGCCTAGGGACTATCTAATGATGTATTGCACCATATCTCCAGCATCAAAGATGCAAAAAAGGCATGGGATAAGCTTAACAGAATCTTTGGAACTCAAGCTAAAAACTCAAAAGTAAAATTACTCATGCAGTTCTATAAGCTAGATGTAAAGGATAGTTCTCCTATGACCATGCACATTAATAAGTTTAAGAGCCTAAAAACTCAATTTGCAACTTTTTAAAGAACATAGATGAGGATAAAGCCATAGCAATGCTACTAGCAAGTGTAAATCAAGAACCATATGAGAACCTTGTATCTACCCTCAGTAATGCTCCTAATCTCTCACTCAAAGACATTGAGCATTCTCTACTTGATGGAGAAAGTAAACTTAAAAACAAGGATGCAAAAGAAAACATCTCAAAGGACAATCTCTTATACACCAAGGGAATTTATGGAGCAAAAGGATGTGGACGAGGATTCAACACCAATAACAAGGATCGGGTCACATGTCATTATTGTGATAAGACTAAGCACATGGCCAGTGAATGTTTCCATAGGAAAAGAGCACAACAGGTGCAAAATGGTAACCATCAAAATTAGTTCATAAATGAAGAGGATGAAGAAGATGCTTTCGCTATCGACAACAACTCTGACAAATTGTTTTGAAGAAATTTTCATTGTATCTTTCCCATAGTGGATCTTGTGTTTTCCATAGTGGATTTTGTTTCCCTTAGTGGATTTGCTTTGTAAAAAACCCTTACCTAAGATGTAAATTTTCAAGCTTTAACTTGACTAGGCTGCCTATAAGCTAGTCTCTCGGCCCATGTCATGATGTAGAGGGGGAGAGCCAGCAAGCATAGGAACTCGTCATTTGAGGGGGGTGTTGAAAGATATGACAAATGATGTATGCTCTAGGAAGAGATGCTATGTATCCCATAAGCATAATGAGGAGACTAGAACAACCCAAAGGCTACATAAGCATGTACTTGGTTCGTATTTCAATGTAATGCTATTGTACTTTGTACTTCCAATCTGTGTCCTTGTCATATCCTACTCAAGATTGTGTTTATGAGTCCAAGCACTTAATCTTGGAACCTAATTCACTCATTGTCTCTTGTCTATGTCATCATGGTTCTAGTATTTGCCTTTCGACCTCCATGGCCAACCATGCTCAAGATCCATGTTTCTCAACATGTATTTTGCTTTTGTACTTGAGAGAGCCATAGTAGATTGTTTTTAACTACTCCAACTGACCATGCTACTTCTAAGACCAAATGCATATCCACTTGTCAATCTCCTATCATACATATAGCTAGCCCAATCTGCATCACTATAGTTTACCATGCTCATAGAATAGCCCATAAGACAATGTACACTTCACATATCTCAAAATCCTCCTCATAGCATCCAGGTGAGGCTTCCTTGGCTACTGCATAAACTCGTTGATCAAACCAATTTCATAACTCAAGTCCAATCTAGTGATAGTGAAATAGATCAGACTCCCAACCATCTATCTATAGATAGTCACATTTTCTATCACATTTCCTATATCAACAGCTGACTTTACATTCTACTTGAGTGGTGTATCCATGGGTTTGCATTCCAACATGCCATACTTCTCCAATATATTCTCCACATACTATTTCTATATCATCCATATCCCATGAGGTGTATGCATAATCCCTAAGAAAAATTTCAGCTCTCCCAAGTTTGTAATCTAAAATTATTTATGCAACATAGATTTTATGTCATCAATGCCCTGTATATCATCACCTATGATCACCAAATCATCTGCATAGAGCACCAAAATCACATACCATGTTCTCTGTTTTCCTGGTAAATAGGCTGTGATTAGCTTTACCTAGCTGAAATCCAAGTCTCTGCAAGTAGGAAATAATCATTGCATTCCGGGCCCATGGGGTTTGCTTTAAGCCATACAAAGCTTTCTTCAATCTACGTACATACGACGGATAGTCGAGATGCACATAGCCCTTTGGTTGTTCCATATAAATCTCTTCTATCAAATCACCATTTATGAAAGTATTTTTAACATCCATCTAATAAAGATCTAGCCTTTGGATGCAACCAATGCAATAATAGTCTTCTGTATAGTTTCCATCTTAGCAACTAAACTAAAGGTTTCCTTATAATCCAACCCATATTACGAGACATATCCTTTCACGACCAATCTGCCTTTGTACCTTTCTAGTGAGCCATCAAACTTACATTTTACCTTATAGATCCACTTGCATTCAATAGGCACAAATTCTCATATTCAGCATCCATAGCCTTGCACCAGTTTTCATCCTTAACTACTTTTGCAAAAGATGTAGGCTCTTTGTGTTTCATCGCTTCTGTTTATGTGTGCATAATGTCTCACTAAGTATCCACTAAAGGTAAGCCTATCCATAGGCTTCCTTTCTCTCTACGATCTCCGCAACGGAGGTGAACTAGATTCTTCTCTCTCATGAGGCAGTACATATCTCTACTTAACATGCTCTCACTAGAGTCATATCTTGAAGTCAATGGGCCTATAATATCATTAGAAACCTTCTCTTTTCTTATATCTCTCCCCCTCACTAATGTATCCATGTCAATGGATGGAGATCCATGGCTATGGAGCAATCTTGTCCAAGGACTTACACTACCAAATGCATCATGAGAAGGTCCACTAGTAGAAATAGCATCTTGCTATCCATTTTTAGCATACATGCCCTGTGAAGTGTCATCATATATTGTAGCCTACTTAGCACCATACCAATATGCTAATTCATCAAACACAACATCATGGCTGAGCAAGATCTCTCATGTAGTTAGAATAATGCACTTATATGCCTTTCTTTCCTATGAGTGTCCAAGGAAAACACACTTCACTGATTTAGGATCAAGATTCCTCCATTTGTCATCGGGAACATGAACATAGGAAATACTATCATAGCCATATAGCTGCTCATAAGTTGTCTTTTCATGTATTCCTACTCTAGGTGTTCTATTCATCACATAGATAGTCGTAAGTACTGCTTCAACCCAATAATACAATGGCATATCCTTCTCATTTAACATGGCCTTGGTTGCCTCCATAATCACCATGTTCTTCCTTTCAGCAATTCCGCTCTGCTATGGAGTATAGCTGCAAGTCAATTGTTGCCTCGTGATCCCATGCTTTGCTCAGTATTTGTCAAACTCATTTGACATGTACTCTCCACCACCATCAAATTGTAAGCATGAGACATAATAGTTAAACTCTTTTTCAGCATGAGCTTTATAATCCATTAATTTTTCCAACATCTCATCTTTATGCTTTAAAATGTATATCCATGTGTACCTGCTATAGTCATCCACAAAGGTCACATAGTAATGAGACTCACCAAGTGATGCATTATGCACAGTTCCCCTGACATCTAAGTGCACAAGTTGTAAAGGCCTGCTGCTATTCCATGTATTCTTGGAAAATGGAAACCTCACTTGTTTTTCAAACTGTCATGTTGAGTATATATGTCCCAAATCAGCATACTTAAACCTTGGTAACCCTATAACAAGCTCCTTATGCTACATATTTTTCAGCTTTTGGACATTTCTATGTCCAATCCGCTTATGCCAAATATCAATGTCTCAAATACTTGCCCCATCATGAGCAAACATAGAAACATTTAATTTGGGGATGTTTGTATCCAATGTAAACATGTTGCCACATCTCTAGCCTTTAGCAACCAATCTGCATCCTTTGCCATGCTCCTCTATGAAGCAGCCATCTCTATTAAATTGTACATGTACATTCTAGTCAACAATCTGACCTATAGAAAATAGATTATTGGTGATTGATCGAACATGCAATACATTATACAAGTGCTTTTTTCTACTATCAGGCATGACCAAAGAAACAATCCTTGTGTGTGTTATGTCATGCTGAGAATCATCTCCAGTACATACGTAGCCATTAGCACATGTTTTCAACCCATCAAACCACTCGCCATGTAGTGTCATGTGGTTTGAGGCACTAGAATCTATATACCAAACATCATCATCAGACTTTCTGTGCTACTTGCCCTTGTTGTGTACATAAGTCATAGCAAATAGTCTCTCACTAGCAGTCTCAGCTCTGTATGACTAGAAGATGCATAATGTCCTTACTATCTACCCTTCTCATTAGCGTACTTCTAGCACTCTTTTGCAATGTAGCCATGCTTGCCATAGTAATGGTAATATTTATCTCTTGTTTGCATTTTCATGAGTAGACTGAGTGTGACAAGATCCTCTACCCCTAGACTAAGATCTCCCCCTCGCATGGAAGTATCCACCACCTCTACCATCAAATCCCTTCTGACTCTACCCATGTTGAGATGCATGTTGTTGGTTTCTCCTACCATGACTAGAACCTCTGACATGATGACCATGGCCTCTCTAATTAGAGTAAAAAGTTGCATCTCTATTTTTAGAGCTACTTGAGCTCATAGTGTAAGCCAATTTCACTTCTTCATGGATAAGTAAGGATACAATATCATTAAAGTCAGGCATTTCAGCCCTGATTGAAATTAACATATCAAAAGACTTGTATTCCAGCCCTAGACCATTCAAGGTCATAGCCACCATATCATCATCATCTACTTTAGCTCCTACGAGAACTAAACAATCTATAATAGTATTTATCTAAGTCACATAAATCGCATTTCTCTTCAACATGGAGCTCCAAATGCAAGCACGGTTTGTGTTTAATGCTGCCCTCTTCCTATCAATCCAAAAATAGGCACAACATGTCCTGCCCATGTTTTTTATGGTGCTACTATTATTGAGATCAATGCTTATTATCAAGAGCTCTAGTGCTTGCTAATAACCCCTACAAACAAGCCTCAACAGGCTCTAATCATTGTTTGGTAGGTAGACCACCACAAAAACATACCTAGATCTTGAGAGCTATGGTTGCCAACACTCTAGGATAGCTCTTTACTCCTACAAACCACTCACATGCCTCTTCATTCTAGCTCCTGCAACTCCAATGCCAAGCTTTCAAGCTTCGCACACTTTGTGGGGTCATGGGGGTTCATGGCTCTAATACCATGTTAGAAGAAT